>NC_034010.1:20291311-20504351 GCF_000346465.2 Prunus persica
TATCGTGCTACACGGCAGCCCCCCCCCCCCCCCCAGCCCGAGTCCACTTCTGCTGCTGGACTTGCTCTAAGTTTATATACATTCATTCAGATATATGGTGCGAAGGCCTCTAGCATTCATCTCATTAAATGTATTGCTAATCTAGCTGTGCACCTAAATATTCTTGTGAAATATTTGGTAAATATTTCAATACATAACCCAACGGTGATCTGGTTGGGTAAACAAATATAGGGTGAGATATCGGCACAAAACACGTACTTTACATAATTAGGATTCGTGCGTTTGGTTTGTGTGTGGACATCTGTCTTGGTTTTATTTATTTTTCGTGAACTTATTTTTTGATTAAAAGAGGATATGAGATTCGAACTTGAGATCTCTTTCAACATCAGGAAGCGAAGTCTCGTGAAACTAAGAGCTAATTCCTTATCCTGATGTCTTTTGTCCAATAGAAAAGTTATAATAAGCACTTCTCAAATTATAGCAACGAAATTATGTTATAATAAGAACTTCTCAACTTATAAGAAATAATAATAAATTATTTGGGCTGGGTTACAACCCACTCACAGTATATCATTCCAAGCCCACGCACAGATACCGTTTCAACCCAATTACATTAATCTGCCAATCCACCAAAATTCGAACTGATTCCAATCCACTTTTCAGCTCATAATTTTTTTTCAGGGAGGGTGATCAATTTTCAGCTTATAAACCTACCAGTAATGCCACATGGACTCGTACATTTTCATGAATGCCTAAGAAATTGGTATTGTTTTTTAATTCATTTGAAAGCGCTAGCTTATAGTTTAATTGTCTCGTATTAAAATAAAAAGTTGTTCTAGAATCAATAGCGTAGAGACATGTGAGATTTACAAAATTACAATGAAGCACACAATCATTAACAATTGTACCAACATCATGCACTCAAACACGATTAATCTTAACAAAACTCCGAGATTTTTTGTTTTTTTTTGGGCAAACATAACCCCGAGGTTAAGAGACTAGTTTGTGCAGTTATGTCCCATGTTGAAGTGATGGAATTAGAAGAGTGTGGTAAAAGTGAAATTCATTTATGGTGACGTGGACAGGTAGACCGTACAGGCAGAAGCGCAGGCTAGTGAGTGATTCAGTGAAATTACTCAATCCGTCATTTTAGTCATCAGCCAAGCCATAACACTCACACACACACACACACACACAGAGTCACTGACTGACTGTCATGGGTTTATTTTTGCAGCACAGAAAACCATGCAAGGTTGAAAAAAAAAGGTTGATGTAAGCAATCAATGGCAAACCACACACCCATACATCGTATCATGGCACGTGCAACTTTCTTTTTATCATATCTGGGACAGACTTCCACTTGTCATCTTCTCATCCGTCCTCCCTCTTCTACACGAACACCCTTTCCCTATCTCCAAACAGCAACTCAGGTCAATCAGTATACTGTACAATTTACACATACTGTCCCTTAAAAACCTAACAAGAGCACATATATGAGCTCAGTTATTATCCTGCGTGCATAATGAATGTTCTTGGTTTCTAATTTAGACTTGGTTGAATTCATATTTATTTGAACACAATTGCAAGCATATATAGCTCTTGTTCAAACTTAGGTCACTTTATGTCACATTAAAGCAAGGCGATCGGGGTGAGTTAGGATATTATATATCATGTTTCAGTCCCTTAGCTCCTCTTATTTGGAAAGTCACTTTCTTGGACTTTCCTTTTTTTTTGTCCGAGGATATATACACATCGTTACGTGCATGTTTTTCTTGTTAAAGTTATTTATCGATAACTAGCTTTGTATTTACCTTTATGATCGAACTTTAATAGTAGATTAACCGATAATTAGGTGTTATTGTGATTGATATCATCATAAATCTAATTTAAGTTATTTACTGCCTTATCCTTATGCTATATATCTTGACTGCTATAACATTTAGTAAGGTTATTTTGATTGATAATTTACACTTCAATGTGAGTGCAGTCTTCGAAGCGAAGTTTTCTACAATTTAGGTCTGACATATACCGAAAGAGACATACCTCTATGTGATGATTTGCAGGAAAATCGATTTTAGATGGAAACCAATGATTTTTGGTCTACTTTATATTTTGCAAAGACAAGCCTTAAATGAATAGTTAAACATTTAATGGAGATGGGCTTAGCGGAAAAAAAATCTTGATTTGCTGACCAGTGGTCTCATGTTCGAATCCTCATGGCACCGTAGTGTGTGTGAAAACTCATCTCTTCCTCTGTAGTTTAGACTATTACTTTTATTAAAAATATATATTAATAAGGGAAAATATTTGCATAGTAAGGAGAATTAAGGCAATGTATGACAACTTAATAAGTTGCTACCATAGCGATGATAAAATTAGATTATCAAACTCAAAACTAATCGAAAAAGAGGTTTGAAATCTTTTAAACACTAGAAATGGAGAAACTCTCAACATGCATATGATGGATATATATGGGTTAATTAATCTCGTTATATGCATTATTTTATAATCCACAAAATCCGGGCAGGATTATAGAGCAAACCAACAAAAGATTATTAGAGCAAGGACAATTAAACCATTAAGAAAATAATTAAATCCGTAGGGTATGTGACTGGTGTATGGATTATGGAACTTATATAAATTTCACACGGAATGACAAGGACAGTTGTGAAGAAGGGAAAATTTTATTTTAAATTTAGAATATCTGTTCCCTAGAACTTCTATAAGTATATATATAGTCAAAGGAGACCTATAGCCGCACAAGCCTAGCCTATAAATTTCTACATAACCTAAAATAAATTTAAGATATGCGAAGGACCCATTGTCTAGTAGTTTGGAAAAATTATTTTTCGGAAAAAGTTTTGGGTTCAAGTATAGCATATGTATAGTGTGTGTGAGTTTAGCAATTGATTTCCGGAAGAGAATGCAACAAGAAAAACCCTTTTCAACATCTCTACAACTGTATTACATTAGCATAATACATCATCATTAGTGCTGAATAGTAATTAATTAGCAGATTAGTCAACAATATTACAGATGGATCCATTTGTAGTTTGACTAACATGCAACTCTAAAACCCTGATTAATAATAATAGTTCCATGATTAGCCTGGTCCAAAAATCTTTTCTTTGACTAGTTTTAATTCTCCCTTTTGCGCTTCCATTGATTAAATATAATTACTCTTAGGCTTTTAATTAGCAGCTAAGTTGCCGCATGTTGGGGTGACATGCTGCAATTTAAAACACATTTCTTCCTACTTTAAAGTGGCAAAGCCAAGCCAGTGCTAATTAATCATAAATATTTCGTACATTTTTAAGATTTTGAGGGTTTTGACCGCACGGGTGGGGGACTCGTGGGGCACCATTGCTGCTACCAAAAGTTTAGGTGAGCCTCATTGCAAGACACTAGTTAGACATTGAGGGACAGTCTTGAGCAATTATTCAAAGACTTTTTTTCCAAATGTACATTCTAGAAACGTTTTGGCAATACAAGTGATCCCTTTTGAAATAATCTTTTATTTGCCTGAGCTTCCTTCATGATCAAAGCCAACCTAGATGTTCAAGCACGAATCTATGTGTATAAATAATTTATAACGAGCCAGCATACTCACAACGAGCTATATGATCGTAATTATTCAATTATTTACTTTTTTTTTAAAGAGTGTTCTAGTTACGACTATTGAATTGATAACGTAATGATGTTGATTAAGTTGATTTGGTGCTTAAGGCACATAAAATAACACTACAAATTGCAGCACATATATATACAGATATCTACAATGTCGTAATTCCTGTGCACTCCCACAATCCATCAAATAATTATAATTAAAAAAAAAGATAGAGGACGCGGGAGATGTACTCTCTCCATCTGTGTGCAACTGTGACAACGTAAGCTAGTGATCATCAACAACCGTAGGACCACCTTAAAATCAGAACACGTGTCGAACATCAGTGGCATTCATGGAACTTTCTTCCTCTTCACAATCACAGCACATGGATTGGACCGGAGCAGCAGCTCGGTGATGCGCCGTTACGAACTGTTGCAGATACAATCACATTGAAATTTTATATTATTTTTTATACGCGGAAATATATATATTTATTTATTTGTTTATTTTACAGATGTTAAAATCCAAGTTGTCTTTAAAAGAAAAATTAAATTGGGACGTTACTTTCTTTTCAAGTGAAGGACGTGTGGATCCCACTTTGAATATGAGGTCATCTTCTTACTCGACCGTTACTTTCTCGGTCACCCCCTGCCCACGTGGCACCCAGAGATTCGGCTGGCTTTTGCTGGGTCTTTTTGAGCACCGAACTTGGGGCTTTGACCTTTGATAGCCTCGCTTACTGTGTTAATAGGTTAATATAATTTGCATGGAATGGGAGTAATGTAGAACTGATCAATGATCAAATGAGTTTAATCCTCCTCTTATAATATCATTTATGTAAAAAAAAATAATCTGGCTTTTGCTCATTTATCTCGTTTTTTATCCTCTAATGAATTTTTGGTTCTAATCTTGCATTTAGTTATGTACGAAGTTAGGTCATTTTGGGTTCAAGGTTTAAGTATTGTAAACTTAGATGATATTTGGTAGGTGGGATTGAATTGGACTATTTCAATTAAAATGAGAAAATATCATCACAGTTGTTTAGTGCGCTGAGACTAGACTTATTAAAATGGATAACAGTTCAACATATTGTGTCTTACAAGTCCCATCTAGAGAGATGAGACTCATAAAAACTGACTTGTATTCAACTCCAATCCAATACAAGTCGGGCCACCAAACGCGACTTAAGGTTTAGTATTTAGAATTTATATAAGGATACTTATGGTCATTTTTTAAAGATGTAGATTTAGATGTAGAGCTTTACTCCTTACACGTAAGGAGCCACCAATAACAGTCTCACACATAATTTGAGCTGAAACAATGAGTGAAAGAGTAATTGGCGAAAGAATGAACTAATTTGCAAGCATAAAAAATTTTCCACAACAAAAGGTCACGTATGGTGACAAACATGTTTTTTTTCCTGTGTGCGGTCTGTCAGTTATACAAGAACGTGGAGCTCACCATACAAAATTTAGGCCCCACATCACGTTTTATGGGCGTCTAGTGTGCACACATGGAATAACTTTTTGGTGCTTAAGAAGGATTTTATTCGCAAGTCTTTGGATAAGATTATATCTTTCTTCTTCCTAAGGTGATCGGCTTGTTTTTGGGTATAATTTTTTACTTGTTTCTTGACAAACGATAAGATTTGATCCTACCTAAGACCTCAATGGAAGTCTAATAATAAGGACTTTGAACTTGACCTAATGATGACGTTTAAAGATGGTAAAATAGAAGATATAATGCATATATAGATTAGATCAGTTAGTAATGCGTTCGTCTTTTTGCATATGAATTCTATAGTTTAAAATATCAATTTATCAGAAGAAGAAAAAAACAAAATAATATTGATCCTGTTATTATCATTCACATTGCCATCACCCTTAAAATAATCATCATCATTCATCACTCATCAACCATTTTAGTTTCGTAGGCATCTTCGTGCCATTTTCTTTTCTTCCATCTCGAGAGTAATGAATTTTGTTAGCTAAGCTAGTTAGGTTGAATAATTTACTTGAATATGTTATATGGGTTTCTATTTATGGTTGATTGCTTTCTATTTATGGCGTATAAATACGATTAGATTTGATTATACACATTAACCAGTTCACTCACTCAATTGTCATCAGTGACACATACCACTACTTCAATTCCCAACTTTCACAATTATATTATTGCTATTAGCTTCTCTCTCTCTCTCTCTCTCTCTCTCTCTCTCTCTCTCTCTCAAATGATCGTATTTGGTTTTATGTACAGGGTTAGGGCGTATAAACCTTGGCTTATAATAAGTTAAAATGCGAGCAATCATTAGCTAATTTTCCAACCAGTGGTAATTAGTAAAAAGAGAAATTAAATTTTACTAGCTAGAAGAAATAGAAAAAAACCACCATTTATGTCTCACTTTCAAACCCAGGCTTCTTTTTGGCTTTTCATATAGAAAAGGAAAACAAATGAGTCATTTTCAACGTTGAGAGAGAGAGAGAGAGAGAGATGGCGTCTTTTGCCCTCCACGCAGCTTAAAACACGCAGACTGGCAAATATAGGCAGTCCCCTCGACACGTTTCGACCTTCCAAAATCCCATTCTTTTTGTTCCACCCCCAACAAACCAACCCAACCCACCCCCATTTTATATATATATATATTTCACATACATATATACTCTACCTCTACACACACTATCAAAAAAAAAATCCCCTAAAATACATATATATTGCATATGTGGCTTGGCAAGCTAGAGAGAGAGAGAAGTAGAAGCATGAATTTTGTTAGATAATATTCAGGAGACCAAGGAAGGAAGGAAGGAAGGAAGGAAGAGAGAAATGAAATGAAAAAAGAAAGAAAGCTAGGGCTTCATCGTATGTTTGCTTCACGCAAACAGCTAAATGTATTAAGCCTTTGCTTTCTCGCGTGGCTTTAAAGTCTCCTTTCTTTCAATCTCATCAGCTACAAGCGTTTTTTATCACCCACATCCCTTCTCTCTCTCTCTCTCTCTCTCTCTCTCTAAATAACAACAAAAATAAAACCACACCCCCCTCCCCACCAAACCCCAAAATCTCCTCCTCTTTTTCACTTCACAAACATTAATGGCACCACCTCTCATCATCATCATCATGACCCCCTAAAACCCCAAACAATCTTCAACCTAAATCAAAACAAGGAAATCATATCCACCAATTTAATTAAATCACCATCAAGACCTCAAAATCAAGGTCATCGTCATAATGAATGCAACAAACCCTAGTGGCTCCGGGGGAGGCGGCGGAGGAAGTAGTAGCAGCGGCGGAGGAGGAGGAGGAGGCCCATGTGGCGCGTGCAAGTTTTTGAGGAGGAAGTGCGTGCTGGGTTGCATATTTGCACCCTACTTCGACTCGGAGCAAGGCGCTGCTCATTTTGCTGCGGTGCACAAGGTCTTCGGAGCCAGCAATGTCTCCAAGCTTCTTCTTCACATCCCGGTCCACAAGCGCCTCGACGCTGTCGTCACCATATGCTACGAGGCTCAAGCCCGGCTTAGAGATCCGGTCTACGGCTGCGTTGCTCACATATTTGCTCTTCAACAACAGGTGTGTGTGTGTGTCTGTGTGAGTGTGCATGATTAATTTACTTAAAAGAACCAATAATTTATTTTTTCTTTTTGGGTAAATTAGTTTTAATACCCTTTTCTAATTGAATCCAAACAATTTCCTTTTCCTTCTGGGTAGCCGTAGGCCAATGATTTCAATAAATTCCAAGTTGCATTGACCCAAAAGGGTTCTTCAATGTAGGGCAAACCATGAGCTTGTTGGCAGGATTGGGGTCTGTATTTTGGGGTAGGGCGGGCCTATGGGATTTGTTGGTGCGGTTTTTAACTAGGAAAAGAATAAAATGTATAGGAACATTCATTCACATTCACATGGTGGTGGGAAGAAACAAGTACTGAAATCTAGAGGCCCTTTTGATTAAGAAATCATGTGGTCGGCGGTTACTATATGCAAATGGTTTCTGTGCAATTTGTGCTTCTTTGGTGCTGGTATTAAGGAAAATGGTCGGTTTGCTGCTTCTTCAATAATCTTTTTTATTAATTAGGGATGACGATAAGACTCATTTTCCTTTGTCTACGTAATTCCTGGGAAAAGTGGAGAGAGTTTTACTTTCTTTTCCTTTTTCTTTTTTTCGGTTCCATCTTATTTTCAGAAACTGGTTTCCTTATTTTCCAGCTGCACATCACCAAATATAGAATTAAAAGTACAGATGAACATTTATAATAATTATTATTATTCAAAGGTAGATCTAGTACTCTCTCACTGATGATGGCCAACTTTTTGCGAGTGTAGAAGTGAAAATATAGATTATTTTTTTTCTGTTTTAGGAGGGCGCGGCCTATACCTATATACAGAAAATTATATGGGATATTCTGATGTTAGCTACCATGAATTTGACCACTAAAAAAATATTATATTAATATTTACTAATTAAAAGTGAATAAAAATCCTTTTATCATAGATACAACAAAAAATAGTTATATCACTTTTAAATTTTTTTTAAAAAAAGCTAGCTACATTAATTACGTTCTCTCTCTCCCCGGAACTCATTATTTCACTTGTTTTTACTAGCTACATTTATTTCAATTGTATTTTTCTCTCACGTAAAAGTCATATATGAAAAGTGAGCGTCTCTCATTTTTAAGAGACGTGATGAGACACGTATGTGAATACCCCTTAGACCTAAGGAGGGCTCGAAAGAAGAATCCCATGCTTTAATATGTTATATATGTTGAACTAACTTTGTTATCAGATCTTTTTATTTTGAAAAATTAGTATATTTAAGTTACACTACTTATAGCTTTGGTTTTATGATGAGTGAACTGATATGAGAAAAATTAATTAGGTAATTATTTGGAAATGTTAGACAGGTTACCAAATTTCATTCTAGATTTGAAGCTCCAGTCAAAATTTAAAACTAGTTTATCCTTATTACCACATGGATGATACTACATCCAAATTCAACAGGCTTCGCCAACCCCAAGAACAAATATATGTGCAGAAGAAACTTTGTTCATTCTTCTTCCCTTGCCGTGAGAGAATCCTTTCTTTGTTCGCAATCCCATGTTCTGATACACATAGTTCAAGCACCCTTTAAGTATAAACAAAGACAAGAAGCCTTAAATTTGTCTCAAACCAAACCACTAATATTATACATTATCAATTTGATCAATCTTACTCTCTCTCTCTCTCTCTCTCTCTCTCTCTCTCTCTATATATATATATATATCACATATTTAACTCATGTCATTTTCCTAATTCTTTCTCCAGCTAAGAAACCTTATTATGCAAACTTCATCTAGTCCTTTTGTTACTGGAAAAATACTCAAAACAGACACTAAAAAAAAATGTAAAATCTGTTTATTTTTATATTCAATCTAAGTTATTTTAGATTAGTTTGGATAATTAGCTAGATTGAGTGCGATTTCTGTTCCTTATTTTAATTTTTTGTTCACTTATTTGCAATATTTATATAAAAATAATAGTGTTTTGGACAAATGTAAGTACAATCTGAACAAAATCTAGAATTTGAGAATTTATTAAGATGATAAGTAATTCTTTGTGCCCTCTTCTCTTTTTCTTGTTGGGGTTTACTGTTTATATATATATATAATGCACATACATACAGGTGGTGAGTCTACAGGCCGAGCTCTCATACTTACAAGCCCACTTAGCAACATTGGAGCTTCCATCGCCACCTCCACCCCCTCCTCCGCCATCAATCATAACTCCACCTCCACTCTCCATCTCAGACCTTCCATTGGCTGCCTCCTCCATGCCTGCCACATACGACTTGTCCTCACTTTTTGAACCCATGGTCATCCAACAACCTTGGGTCGTGCAACACCGGGCGCTGCATGATCCACGCCACCATCAGTTCGGAGGAGGCAGTAGCGGTTCGGGTTCATCATCAACTGGCGGCGGTGGTGGTGGCGGCGGCGATCTTCAATCTTTGGCTCGGGAACTCCTTCACAGGCATGGCCAATCTCTATCACCTGGGTCTTTGCCGTGCTCTGAGGCCTCACCATCTCAATCTCCCTCCAAATGAGAGTTTGAGACTTAGCTGATGATCAATTGATTTACCAGTACTTGCCTGATGAAATGCATGTTGATTATATGTGATATATATATATATACTAGCAAGGGAGAGCATAGTATTAGGGTTGTTTCAATGGGCAAGTAATTTGAATGACTGATCTATATATCAATATTTTTTTATTTAACTTGTTACTTTGCTCATTTCTTTCATTTTCAAAATACTTGGTGATAATTCAAAAATAGGGCTATGAATATGGAAAATGCTAGGCATATCGCATTTATATACCATATTGTGTATCACCTTTCTGTACACAATATGGTATATAAATGTGGTATGCCTAATATTACCCTATGAATATAGGGCATGTTTGAAAATGTGGATCAAATACAATTATTTCACGTCGAAGAAGGAATATATTAAGTTATAACTCTCCTTAAATTGCACCTATGTCTTTTGAGATAATTCATGTATTGTAATTAGCTTCAAGTGAAAATCTGACAAGGAGCAGATTGATCCTAGCTAGCCTAGTGGTGATAATGAGTAATGATATTGGGTCTGTTAAGAGTAAGGTGTGGGAGCATGGATTGTCTGCCTCACTGTTGGGACATGGGATTTGCCAAATCGGGGAAGTAAAGCCTTGCAGAGTATGAAAGTACTTTTGCGTGACCATGAAGATGAAAATAATCTTTGTAATAGTTAAAATAATTTTTTCACAACTCATTTGCAATGGTTCAGTTCAATTTGGGGCGTTGATAAACAGTAGCATACGCATAGACTGATAGTTTCATGGCGTTTTGTTTTGGTTTTGGTTTTGGTTTTGTTTTTGGTTTTTTTTTTTTAAATTATAAAAATAAACATTTTAAATACAAGCAATAGTAACTTCAAGGGAAAGAGTGGTCCGCAAACTAAGTTTCTTTTTTATTGGGTCGACCCGTTGGGGTTTGGCTTTAGTTTCTTGTTTGTGGGTCTAATCCTTTGGGCTAGTTGCCTGCCTTGGTCTCTTGGGCTCATACACTTCTAAAGAAGATCAAACCAATTCATTTTATGTCATTCCTACGAATATCAATTCATCCACTGATAAAGCATAATAATAATCCATGTTGGAGAGCCAAGTCCATGCTTGCTAAAAAGGGTTTCATCATGATTATAGGTAGAAGGGAAGAATTCATAATTTTTTTTCCAACAAACAGAAAACATGGTTTTTTAGTGTTTCCGTAGGCAAAACCGAAAAAAATGTCATGCATTTGTCCTTTTGCTCTCCATCCCTCCATCCCCCCTCTGTTTTTTAAGTAAACTCATAAACGTCACCAGACGGACCTTAACGGTCGAATTTGTATGTTAGGCCAGTGAATGCAGACAACAGAGCTTCCGAAGGATCCATACACAATTCACATGAGGAGAATAAACAAGAAGCTCCAAGGATAATGACATTCCATTCCATCTAATTGTTACTAGAGCAAAAGATTTAAGCAGCTAAGCTTAATTGGAAGCAGTCATGATTCAAGATACAAAACCCGATTAGAGGTGAGTTGTTTATCGTATTCTTCAGGCTCTATATGCTGCATCCACACAAATGACGTCAGATTACTAAACGATAGTTGTTGCTATAAATCATCATCCAAATTTGTAGTGGACCTACCGGTATATAGAATTTCTGTGTAGGGAAACAAACTCAGATATATGATAATAATGTCAATATTATGTGATTCTAATACTATAATGTGAAGAAAGGAATAATCAGATCTTACCCCTATCATTCCTGGCAACCAGGAGTAATATACTTGGAAATTGACACTTGTCCTCGTGACTGCAGATAATAAAACTTGGAGATGGAGCCTATGAAGCAGGAACTCTGGAATTTGCTTCAGTTTCTGCAAATTCTCTCAAGATTGTATCCACCTCTTCCACAACCCCTAGTTTTCTAAACCATGCCGCCAGTGTTTCTGCAGCTTCTTTCCCAACCATGATACCATCTCTCTCCAACGCCATCAGAAATTTTAATGCCTTCTGAAGTTTATTCTCCTTTTCATAAGCAGCCAACACTAGAGCTATACATTTATCAGTGGGTCTAATACCAGCCGTCCTCATGTTTTCAAACGCAACACGTGCCTTTTGACTTTGACCTGATACACCATATGCATTTATGAGAAGTCCACATAGCTTAGCATCCGGAGAAATACCAGCTAGCTGAACTGCATTGAACACTCTTTGAGCGCCTTCAGTATCACCAACCATAGAGTATGCTCTTAACAATGCCTTGTAAACTTCACTTCCAGCATAAATCTCTTGGGCATCCATTTCTATGAGTAAACTCTCTCCTTGATCAGGCACTCCAGCTCTAATATAGGCCATGATCATTGAGCCATACGATCTTTTATCCAATGGCTGCCCAAGGAGCTTAATTTCTTCAAAAGTTTCTTCAGCCAGCTTAACATGTCCAGCCTTGCTATACATGTCAATCATGGCCGTTAGAGTTACCTGATCACATATGAAGCCTCTAGCCTTCATGTTTGAAAGGATTTTAACAGCTTCCTCAATTCGGTTTTGCTTCCCATAACCATGAATTATTTTGGTATAGTCACGAAGATTGACTTCAAAAGATTCTTCTAGTACAGCAATTTCTGCCACCTATGAACAGTTCAATAAGCCATGGACTTTAGGTTATATAAGTGGCTACCAATTTAAAAAAATTCACTTGCAAGTGTAGGAACATATAATTTCAGGATATGATATAAGTTCCTTCAAAAACTGTATCTTTTAGAAGTTAAAAAATTTCGAAGAAGTCTGACATTGGCTCCAACTAAACTATGTCAAGTACAAAGGGCATTTCAATTTGCTCAAAACTTCATCAATATAAAATGAGATTCTCTCCCACATTTTTGTTACAAAAATATGACATTTGTAAGTGAACTTGTTGATGACAATAAAACATATCGTGCACAGCCAGAGAAGCTCCTAACAAGCAGATCAAAATGAACAAAGAAAACTGGAGTTCAACAAAATGTAATGAATAAAAGTGGGAAGAGGATAAGATCTTGAAAGAGATGGAACATCTTCAATAGCATTCACCCATCAGTCTCACAAATTCAGAAACAGGGCACCTAAGCAGATTCTCAAACAAGAAGTCACCTACAATGCTAAAGGGGTTCTTCTACAGAAAGAAATCATTTGACTAAGTTTCAGGGTTTCAATTACAACTGCCAATGTTAGACTTTTATAACAATGAAACTCAAAGCATACATTTTGAACACATTACAAATCCCAAAAACAAAAAAACACTCATAATAAGAAATTAAAAGAAAAAATAATACCTGAAGATAAAGTGGGTGATCCTTTATCCTCAATTCTTTAAGAACCGCAAGCCAGTGAGCTCTGCTAGGCTTCATAGCCCTAACCCAAGCAGCCAATAACTCACACAAACTACCCTTCTGAGGAGAATAGCAAATGAGCTGCCTCATCAATGCCTTACAACGTTTGGCCATATGATATGGCAATTGAGCTATAGCTTGTTTCTGGGCTTCAGTAATCTCAGGGTCTACCGCATCCAACTTAAACCTTGGCTTCCCGTCTTTACTTTCTGTCTGTGCTGTCTCTTCCACGCTTGCAGCCGCTAAGGGTCGGTGAAAATGGTGGCCATTGGAGCAGAGACTCATTGGGATTGCCCAGAAAGTGCTGCCCGTGAATTGGAGGTGATGGGTTTTTCTCAATCCGTTGATTACTGGGTTTGCTGGGTGTGGATAGCAAATCATGTTGGAAGCATAGGTGGCCATGGAAAAAATGTGGCAAGCTGCCATTGAAATGAACAAAGAAGCAAAGGCAACTTTTTTTGGAATTGGGTCAGAGTGAGTGAAAATTAGTTGTTTAAGGTGTGGTTTCCATGGCTAATTTAGGCCGAGCAAAAGAAAGGAAAAGGTCCAGTCGCAGACTGGGATTTTTTGCCGGTTGCCAATCTAACAGCCAGCAGCGGTAGTTTTCCCGGCTTGTTAGGCAGGTTGGGCTCTCTGCCCATTATAAAGAAAGGCCTTGAATTTTAGGGTCCAAGGTCCAGCTATTTTTTCATGGGCCAATAGACTATGAAGAGTAGATCTCTCTTTATGTTACCGTCATACCGACATGTAATGTTATTAATCCAAATTATGATATGGGCAGACAACGTGTTTATATTATAAGGTATTATATTTTATTTTTAGAAGAAACAAAATTTTAAGTACTAAAATATCAAACCATTAAATTAAGAGTCCAAATCAGGTGGATCAATATCCACACTATCAAGAAGCCATCGATACAACTTCTCACTCTCACTATTGAGAATGTCCCAGTGACATACATGCCACAATCAACCACATAACTCAAAAACACATAAATATAAATTTTTTGGATGAACTTAAAATAAAATTCATTTGTATTCAATATTAATTTACCAGATAGTATTGAAACCACCTGTTCACAAAATTCTTAAAAAGGTCAACAATAAAAAATCCTCAAATGTACACCAATATCTTATTTGTAGCTCATTATATTTAAAGGGTGCCTCCACTCTTGTATGTTGAAGACTACAACAATACATTTGGATAAAGGAAATAAATTTAGGATTTTGACAAAAATTAGAGTCTCTAAATTGACATAAAACAATTCCCGTATTTGAATAACAAAATAAAGAAATTTAGAAATTTCGCGTGGGAAAAAAATATGGAAATAAACGTTAAATTCCATGTTTAAATCCATTAGCCAAACAATAAATTTTATAAATTCTAGAACATTAATTTTCGTCATTTTAAATTTCATAATTTATGATGGAATAATCTCCACTCATCACAGGCGGAGGCGTTTTGGTGTCAGATCGCTACCACCATCCTTTTTGCGATACATTCATTTTTGGAATAAATTTCAGAGACTCTTTGGGTTTCCTGTGTAATTTCACCTCTTATTTGTGAGAGCTTTCCATTATGTTAGAGTTTTATTTGTATTGTTATGGCGTGATTTTTTCAAACTTTATATGTTTTTTTGTTGTTCTGAGTTTGCACTCTTAGTTGCAATGGTGAAGCTAGAAAATCTATCAAGAGGGATCAACCCTCAAGTGACAAGATTAACACAAAATAAATTAAAAAATTCATCTAATAATATTATTAAGTTATTACAAATAAAGAAATAATTAAAAAGGTAAGTAGCATAAGTTAGGGACACGCAAGACAAAAAATTTCATCTTCTGTAAGTCATCATTCTACTTTTGTAGTTTTTTCAAAAGGTAAGATGATGAGAAATGTCAAATTTCAGAAACACTGTATACAAAAATCAAGTACAAACATGTAAAACGAGAAAATATGCTAAACATGAGAAGGGTCACTTGACCACTGTCCTAATTTTAATGTTAGATAACTTCGTTATTGTAATGACTATTTGTGGTTAGTGGCTTTTTTTGACAGAATTATGAATGCAATCCTAGAATTTCTTTATAAAAAAAAAAGTTTTCATGATTTATAAACTAGCCTCTCTGCACGCGTTTCTGCGCCTGCGAGAGGCTTTTTTTTTTTAAATTTAAATTTATTTTAGAATTAAAAAAGATAATGGATAGTTGTGTTCCATAAAAATAGGATCCATTATTTGAATTTTCTTTTAATTTTAATTTTTTTTAATATGAAAAATTGTGAATTTACCATATTATCCTCATTTAATTAATAATTTTAATTCTTAATGTTTGCATTAACCAAGGGCATTTTCTGGTATTTTGAATGTTTCACCATTCTCTGCCTTTTGCTTTATATATATAGATTCCTTTGTACTTTTAAATTTTCTCATCCAAACACGCACTACAAGATAAAGTGAATTACACATTATTTTTTTAGTGTGAGTAGGGTAGTTGATGTAAAGAGGCAAAGCATCAATCTTTATTATAAAAATACGCAACCCAAATTTTTTTTTTTGTAAATATGATAAAAACATAACATTCTTGTTGTAGATATATACAATACAAGTGTATAACTATTACAATTACATAAATACATTTTCTTTCACTTGTTTATCGTTTAAAATTTAACTTTTTTGGTTATAAGATCTGCAGAGAATCTTCATTTTAATTTTGTTTGTACCAAAAATATATTTTGTTTCCCTAATTATACTCGATGTGATTGTATTACATTATGCCTGAGAAATGAAATTTATTTACAACAAAAGCTTTTGTAAGTGTTTTTTGTTTTCCCCTATACGGCACCATTTTCAAGATCCAAATTAAAAGAAAAAAGTGAATTTATGTGTTTTCTATTTTAGAAGCAAGACATTGACTCATGGCCCATCAACAATCATAGGAAATCGATAAAATAAAGTAAAATAAATTTAATTTAATGCCTTGCCTTGACTTACAAGCTTCGGTTGTTCTTGAGGATCTCACATTGCGAAATTTTACTTTTGCAAAATAGTTTATAAAATCTTGAGTTTCTTTATCTTTATAACAAACTTTTAAATTCTAGAATCTATTATGTTTTTACCATGCTCAACGCCTTTTTCCTCTATACATATGATTTGAACTCTGCACCTATCATTCCAGAAGTGTCAATTTTAGATTTGAAAGTAACGGCTCATATATATTTCCTAGATTTGATAATTCATTTTATTCAAAAAGAAATTATAATTTATTTATTTTCAAATTTGCAAACAAAAAAAAAGTAAAAAAATAAAAAAGGAAAATTAATTTTTGATTCAAAGTCCAAAGCAGAACATTTTATTGGATTGAATACTGAGAGCTTCTTCCACAGAACAGCATTTAAAAACACAGTGATCAATCTCATTTCTCAAACGTCCAACAAAATACCAATAACACCCATCAAATTCAACGAACCTTCCACGCCGTTCCCCTCAGCTATCAAGGCCATTTCCGTCATTAGAAATCCAACCATTGGACCTCCCCTCCGTGAAAAAACGCGATCCAAATCTCAACCTCTCCTCCTCCTCCTCCCTCTCACTGCTCTCTCTATCTCTTCTCTCTGTGAAGCTCTCTATGCCACTGATTCAACCCGCTCACCGAGTCACGAACCCTCCTCAGCTGGCTTCACACTCTGAAGCTTCAAATCCCTAGCCATTTATCCAGATCCGGCTCACTGAGTCACCAGTCGTAGCCAGCTCGGGAATGGCTTCTTCGGAAGCCGATTCCCGTCTGAGGGAGGTGGTGGCCCCAGCCCTCGATAAGATCATCAAGAACGCCTCATGGCGCAAGCACGCCAAGCTCGCTAGCGAATGCAAAGCCGTGCTCGAGCGGCTCAGCAACCCCTCCAAGTCTAAACCCGACTCCAATTCCGACCCGGAATCGTCCGGGCCGGGTCCTCTCCACGACGGAGGCTCCGAGGAGTACTCCCTCGCCGACTCCGAGTCCATTCTCAGCCCCATCATCAACGCCGCCGGCTCCGGCGTACTGAAGATCGCTGATCCGGCCGTCGATTGCATCCAGAAGCTTATCGCCCATGGATACCTGCGCGGTGAGGCCGACGCCTCCGGCGGCGGCGCCGAGGCGAAGTTGCTTACTAAATTGATCGAGTCCGTGTGCAAATGCCACGATTTGGGGGACGATCAGATGGAACTTCTGGTGCTGAAGACGCTGCTGTCGGCGGTGACGTCGATATCGCTGCGAATTCATGGGGATTGCTTACTTCAGATAGTGAGGACCTGCTACGACATCTATCTGGGAAGTAAGAATGTTGTTAATCAGACGACCGCGAAGGCGTCGTTGATCCAGATGCTGGTGATTGTGTTCAGAAGAATGGAGGCAGACTCTTCGACAGTTCCGATTCATCCGATCGTGGTGGCCGAGCTGATGGATCCAATTGAGAAATCCGATGCGGACGGGTCGATGACAATGTTCGTGCAAGGGTTTATCACCAAGATTATGTCAGACATTGATGGAGTTTTGAACCCAACAACGCCTACCAAGGTGTCGCTTCGTGGGCACGACGGGGCATTTGAAACGACCACAGTGGAGACCACTAACCCTGCCGATTTGTTGGACTCAACAGATAAGGATATGTTGGATGCCAAGTACTGGGAGATTAGTATGTACAAGACCGCGCTGGAGGGCCGCAAAGGTGAATTGGCGGATGGAGAATTGGAGAGAGATGAGGATTTGGAAGTTCAGATTGGGAATAAGTTGAGAAGAGATGCGTTTTTGGTGTTTAGAGCTCTGTGTAAGCTGTCCATGAAGACTCCGCCTAAGGAGGCATTGGCAGATCCGGAGTTGATGAAGGGAAAGATTGTGGCTTTGGAGCTTTTGAAGATTTTGTTGGAGAATGCCGGTGCTGTCTTTAGGACCAGCGAAAGGTACCTCACTACCACCTCTCATGCTAAAATGGTTATGCTTAGATGTTGCTATTTTGGGTTTACTGTTATCTATCATGCTTGAGCTGCATTGGTTGTAATTTTGTTATGTTTGTGAAGTACAGCACTTATGACGACTGCTATGTTTGCAATTTTGTGGAGATATATATTATATAGGGAATGTAGGCTTTAGTGTTTGGTAGTGAACCTAGTTGGTGCAAGAGGATTTGATCTCATTAACAGTTAAAAAGACTGATGTAGTACTGTTATCAAATGAAAATATTGCTCAAAATTGAGATGGAATGTAAATGTTTAACAGGTATGAAAAATTTATCATGAAAATAAAAAATGTCAAATCTTCTCAAATTGGTTTCCCAAGTATATAAGTTAAAAGTGACACTTAGCATGATCATAGAACTTTAGACGGCAAGGGTGTGAGGAGTAGTAGAATCACAATATATCAATGTGTAGCTGGTAAGGCTGGTTGATAGATATGGTGGCTTCTTAGTTAAGACTGGTTATTGGATGCAAATTAAGGCTGGTGGATAGATATGATACTTGGCTTCTTAGTCCAGGCTTGTAGACTCATAATGCAGATATGTTGCCTCCACTTTGATGCAAATGAATTGGTATAATTCTGGAGGTATTGAAGTGGATCCCCAGATTAGACACATTTGTGCAAAACATGTTCAATGTGGTTTATCCACGGATGTTGCTGTTTGATAGATCTTGGTTTAGTTTCCTGACAATGCAAACCAAACTGTTGTGCATGTTGGTCTTTTCTGCGAATTTGTCATGTGCATGTGCGTAGTATAGCAGTTTTAATAATGTTCACAAAGTCTCCTAATATTCTTTTTCTTTTCTTTTGTTGAACAAATAAGCACTTCATATCCTTTAATTCAGTTCTGTTTCTCTGAAAAAAGGCTTTGAATTCAGTGAAAAAACTTACGTTCTCCATACTTGTCTTCTTCATATTTTTGAATTTAGCTTTTTTTCACCTACTTTGAAATCCATAAAGATAAATTTGTGACGTGGAACAGGTTTTTAGGTGCGATAAAGCAATACTTGTGTCTGTCACTGTTAAAGAACAGTGCTTCAACTCTTATGATAGTTTTTCAACTATCTTGCTCCATCTTCATTAGTCTGGTGTCAAGATTTAGAGCTGGATTGAAAGCAGAGATTGGAGTATTTTTTCCTATGATTGTTCTCAGAGTTTTGGAAAATGTTGCACAACCCAATTTTCAGCAGAAGATGATAGTGCTTCGGTTTCTTGAGAAGCTCTGTGTTGATTCCCAGATCTTGGTAGATATATTCATCAATTATGATTGTGATGTCAATTCATCAAACATATTTGAGAGGTATGTCATGTTCTATCCTGTAGACTCCACTCCCTGATATACAATACTTCAAATTTCTAAAGCATTGAACACTAATAATAATATCTAGTTCCATCCAGTTCCATCCATTTCGATAGCAGTTGTCCTGCATTGTTTCCACACCCTCATAGCATTGTGAATTACTTGGTCTTATGTTAACAGTTTTTGCGTTTTCCTTCTTTTCTTTTTGTCCTGATATTTCCAGGATGGTTAATGGCCTTCTTAAAACTGCCCAAGGTGTCCCTCCTGGTGTTGCCACCACATTATTACCGCCTCAGGAGGCAACCATGAAACTTGAAGCTATGAAGTGCTTGGTTGGTGTTTTGAGGTCAATCGGAGACTGGATGAACAAACAGTTGCGCATTCCAGATCCTCATTCTAACAAGAAATTTGACGCAACTGAGAATAGTCTTGAATCAGGAGGTCTTCCCATGGCAAATGGGAACAGCGAGGAGCCTGTTGAAGGATCAGACACTCATTCTGAAGCTTCTAGTGAGGCCTCTGATGCTTTGACGATTGAGCAACGACGAGCTTACAAGCTGGAACTTCAGGTAAGCAAATTGTCTGGAATGCCATCAGATTCATCTTTGGGCTGTTGATCTTGGAATCTGATGTATGTTTTGTGGCAGGAAGGTATATCTCTTTTCAATCGGAAACCTAAGAAAGGAATTGAGTTTCTTATAAATGCAAACAAGGTGGGCGATTCACCTGAGGAGATAGCTGCTTTTCTAAAAAATGCATCTGGCTTGAACAAGACTTTGATTGGGGATTACCTTGGAGAAAGAGAAGACTTGTCGCTAAAAGTAATGCATGCTTATGTGGATTCCTTTGAGTTTCAAGGATTGGAGTTTGATGAGGCAATCAGGGCCTTTCTTCAAGGCTTTAGGTTGCCTGGTGAGGCACAGAAGATCGATAGAATAATGGAAAAGTTTGCTGAGTGCTATTGCAAATGTAATCCAAAGGCTTTTACTAGTGCTGACACTGCCTATGTCCTTGCTTACTCAGTGATACTGCTCAATACTGACGCTCATAACCCGATGGTGAAGAACAAGGTGAGTTCACATATACCTGATCTGATTAGATGATTGAAACAGATAGCTGATAGATGTTCCTCTCTCTCTGGCCATTAAAACATGCAGATGTCAGCTGATGATTTTATAAGGAACAATCGCGGCATAGATGATGGAAAGGATCTACCTGAGGAGTACTTGAGGTCATTGTTCGAACGAATATCAAGAAATGAGATTAAAATGAAAGAATATGAATTGGCTCCCCAGCAGATACAGTCAGTGAACCCAAACCGGCTTTTGGGCTTGGACAGTATCTTGAATATTGTGATCCGCAAACGGGGGGAAGAATTAGAGACCAGTGATGATCTTATCAAGCATATGCAAGAACAATTTAAAGAAAAAGCTCGCAAATCTGAGTAAGAACCAACTGAACTTAACTGATATCAAATGTTTGGTTTCCTTAATGACTTTTGCCATTCCTCTTTTATCAGGCCATAATTTCTTCAAAGGCCATAGGAGTTTAACTATTAGTTTTTAGGAGTTATTTTACCGGGGATTGTTAATCCTTGCTCGGCATAGCGGAAGTTTGACTAGACCAAGTTATGTGAAAATAAGTGCAAAATGCATGTAGGCATATTATCTTTCAGGAATTTTAATCTGAATTCTTTATGATGCTTGCTTTACATAATCTATACTAAACTATCTATTAGATTTCATTCTTAGTTTATACTTGTATGGCTGTCTTGTAGGTCAGTTTATTATGCTGCAACGGATGTAGTAATTCTTAGATTTATGGTTGAGGTATGCTGGGCTCCTATGCTGGCTGCATTCAGTGTTCCACTTGACCAAAGTGACGACGAAGTAGTTATTTCTCTGTGTCTTGAAGGCTTTCGTCATGCCATTCATGTTACTGCTGTAATGTCCATGAAGACCCATAGAGATGCTTTTGTGACTTCACTAGCAAAGTTTACTTCCCTCCACTCCCCTGCTGATATCAAGCAGAAAAATATAGATGCAATTAAGGTTGGTATATGGTTTTACGCTACCATAGTTTCTGTACAGGACGTGAAAGTTTAAATATTGTACTAGTTACTTTTCCTTCTTAATCAGGATGATGTTTTAAAGTAGTCTTATAGGGGAATATAGTGTTACTTATCGTTGTTTTTAACCTCGATACTATTTTGAACTGCTTGCTCACACCCTGTCTCTCTCTCCCTCTCCCCCACCCTAATTGTGTGTCTCTCTGTTTCCCTTTGTTTTGGAGTCAATTTTTGGATGTGAAGTTATTTTAGTTTTGCTTTCTCATGCTTAACCTGTCGTCTTTGTAGATATGTAATGCAAAAGAAATACTATTAACAGTTTATGAGGAATTAATATGTCGACTTGAACAATGACAGACACCTCACATCATCTATCATCTGAGTCTATCCGTTATTTTTTGACAGTCTGCTTTCGATCCAGTAAGATTAATTTCCCAAGTGAAAATGATATCTTATGTTGGCTAAAAACTTGATTAACCTAGTCTTGCTTGTTTTAGATCTGCCAATTGTCTAATTATTGAAGGCTGAATGGTATATCTTGTGTGATTCTTGGGCATATAGGTTTATATTGTGGTCTTTGAATTGTTTCAAAGCTAAACCTTCTCAAAAAAAATTGTTCAAAGCTAAACATGAAGTCTCTGGAAACAATTATAGGATGGTAGCTCACTGATGGTATACTTGTATTTCTCCTCTATTCCTAATAGATGAACTACTCTGAAATTGAGTGGTTAACACCCTTCCTCCACCATTCTTTATCCCTCCTTTCTCCCATGTACTCTCTGTATCTAACAAAAATTTGAAAAACAAAAGCGAAATGGTATATCTTAGCTAGAAAGAAGAGGCTGTGCAGTGTCAAGAATGAACCAGTAAAGGAAGGGAATACATTTGTAATTTGGAGCTGGAGGTGCATAGTCAGACGCTTTGCATGACTGGCAGAAGAGTGCTTAGTAGAAGAGTCGCAAATGTGCTTATGTAGTTATCTGTGAAATGAATGTTAACATGGTGAATAAAACATCTCTGATTTCGATTGTGTGACAGGGCCCCAGGGGTCTGGGTAATATGTTTGTCGCTATGTTAATCATGTGCTATCATCTCATAGTATTGCAGAACTATTATTTCATGACCTGCTTACTGACCTTTAGAAATTTACCCATTCAGCAGTATACTCAGGAGTTCCAGCCTTGAGATGGATCTGATGTTTCATTTGGTCATATTGTTTATAGGCTATAGTGACAATTGCAGATGAAGATGGGAACTACCTACAGGAAGCTTGGGAGCATATTTTGACATGTGTTTCCCGGTTTGAACATCTACATCTCTTGGGAGAGGGTGCTCCTCCTGATGCAACATTCTTTGCTTTTCCTCAGAATGAGTCAGAAAAGTCAAAACAAGCTAAGTCAACTATCCTTCCTGTTTTAAAAAAGAAGGGGCCAGGAAGGATGCAGTATGCAGCTTCTGCTGTGTTGAGAGGTTCATATGATAGTGCTGGTATTGGTGGGAATGCTTCTGGGATGGTCACATCCGAACAGATGAACAATTTGGTTTCTAATTTAAACATGTTAGAACAAGTTGGTGAAATGAGTCGCATATTCACACGGAGTCAAAAGCTAAACAGTGAGGCGATTATAGATTTTGTCAGGGCTCTTTGCAAGGTTTCTATGGAAGAATTGCGCTCAGCATCTGATCCTCGTGTTTTCAGCCTTACAAAGATTGTTGAGATTGCGTATGGATCACCCTTCAAATCTTATTTATTTGCTTTCTGTTACAAAATTGTAGAGTTTGACGTCAATTGTTTTCTTATAACAGGCATTATAACATGAACCGCATCAGGCTTGTATGGTCTAGCATCTGGCATGTGCTCTCCAATTTCTTCGTGACAATTGGTTGTTCTGAAAACCTGTCTATTGCAATTTTTGCTATGGATTCTCTACGCCAGTTGTCAATGAAATTCTTGGACCGAGAAGAGTTGGCTAATTACAATTTTCAGAATGAGTTTATGAAACCTTTTGTCATTGTTATGCGTAAAAGTAGTGCAGTGGAAATACGTGAATTAATCATCAGATGTGTCTCACAAATGGTTTTATCTCGGGTCAACAATGTTAAATCTGGATGGAAGAGCATGTTCATGGTACTGGAATATGTCCTATCTTTTCTTTTTGGGGATATATTTTATTCTACAGGGGATGATTATTAATTTGATTCATGAATTATTCTTCTTGCATACTGTTAATACTTGTTACTATTTGATTCTTTTCAGGTCTTCACTACCGCAGCTTATGATGACCACAAAAACATTGTACTCTTGGCCTTTGAAATAATTGAGAAGATTATTCGAGACTACTTTCCATACATTACCGAGACTGAAACCACTACTTTTACCGATTGCGTGAATTGCCTAATTGCATTCACCAATAGTAGATTCAACAAAGACATTAGCCTTAATGCTATTGCTTTTCTTCGGTTCTGTGCTACAAAACTTGCAGATGGAGGTCTTGGTTCCTCATCAAGAAATAAGGACAAGGAAGCTTCTGGAAAAATCTCGCCATCTTCACCTCAAGCAGGGAAAGATGGAAAACAAGAAAATGGCGAAATGCCAGATAAGGATGACCATCTCTATTTCTGGTTCCCTCTACTGGCTGGTAAGGATACAGTATAAATTGGTAGTTATAAGTGTAATGTTGCAAAACGTTTTGGTTATGTTGTTAAGCTTTTTAAAAACCACATTGGAAAAGATTTTTATTCATTTTTGGTCTCTCTGCAGGTTTGTCTGAGCTTAGCTTTGACCCTAGGCCTGAAATCAGGAAGAGTGCCTTACAAGTGCTGTTTGAAACTTTACGTAACCATGGTCACCTTTTCTCACTACCTTTGTGGGAAAGGGTTTTTGATTCAGTGCTATTTCCAATATTTGACTATGTGCGACATGCTATTGATCCTTCTGGGGAAGGTTCACCAGGACAAGGGATTGATGGTGATATCAGCGATCTTGATCAAGATGCCTGGCTCTATGAGACATGCACATTGGCACTACAATTAGTAGTTGATCTTTTTGTCAAATTTTATAACACTGTTAATCCGCTTTTGAAGAAAGTTTTGGTGCTTCTAGTCAGTTTTATTAGACGACCTCACCAAAGCTTAGCTGGTATAGGTATTGCTGCATTTGTGCGATTGATGAGCAATGCAGGGGATCTCTTTTCAGATGAAAAGTGGCTAGAAGTGGTTTCATCATTAAAGGAAGCGGCCAATTCAACGCTTCCTGATTTTTCTTTCATTCTAAGTGGAGACAGCATCATTGGAAACTATGAACCTGCTTTGAGTAGAGAAGATAATGGAGGGTCCACTGTGTCTGGTAGGCCTGATGATGATTCAGAGAGACTGAGGACAAATTACCTTTATGCTGGCATATCTGATGTTAAGTGCCGAGCTGCTGTTCAACTTTTATTGATTCAGGTAACTACTACAATTATTAAGCACCTTCCTTTTACAAATATATGGCTTCATCAAACTTCTTGTGTATTTATGCTGTTTTTCATATGCTTCTTAAAGCCAAGTCACATTGATTATGTGCAGCTGTTGGTTATGTTTGAGTTGGCCTGAACTCTAGTCTCTTTTCATTAGTTGAACTTGATTTTCTGTGGACATACTTCAGAAAATTATGTTATTTGAATTATAGAAACAGCAAGTTTTTTTTGTTTGGGAACAAAATAACAAACAATAGGAACCATGCATACATCCACCGACACTTCTTGAGGATTGATCCCACCGACACTTGTATCAAAAGGGAGAAGGTGGATCTAGGTGAAGTACGATTATCAAATGTAACCAATACAAATTGGTTCTGTTAATTCTGATTTGTCAATCGAAAGTACAAAGAAAACGCTCTATTAGCGTGTACTAGTATTTACATGAATTAAATTGCATCTTTCTAATATTTACATGTTATCATGTCAATACCGTTTCCTGAAGTTTGCATGTTCTCATTAAATCTGGCAGGCAGTGATGGAGATCTACACCATGTATCGATCTCACCTTTCAGCGAAAAACACGCTAGTCCTCTTTGATGCTTTGCATGATGTGGCAACTCATGCTCACAAGATTAACACTGATACCACTTTACGGGCAAGGCTACAAGAATTTGGCTCCATGACCCAAATGCAAGACCCTCCACTGTTGCGTATTGAGAACGAATCTTACCAAATATGCCTCACATTCTTGCAGAATCTTGTAGAGGATAGGCCTCCAGGTTATGATGAGGAGGAGGTTGAGTCCTACATCGTGGACCTTTGCAGGGAGGTTTTACATTTCTATATTGAAGCTGCCAGCTCTGGAAAGATATCCGAATCTTCTAGTGGGCACCACCATTGGCTAATTCCTCTAGGTTCTGGGAGACGGAGAGAACTGGCTCAACGCGCCCCACTTATTGTGGCAACTCTCCAGACTATCTGTAGTTTGGGAGAGACCTCATTTGAAAACAACTTGTCTGAATTCTTCCCCCTACTTTCAAGCTTGATAAGTTGTGAACACGGGTCAAATGAGGTCCAGATTGCCCTCAGTGACATGCTGCGCTCATCGGTGGGGCCTGTGTTGCTTCGATCGTGTTGAGCAGGTGAGGCAGGACCATGCAATTTGAGATGTATGATAATTTGATGCCAAGTCTTGTAGTCTTCATTTTCTTTTTTCTTTTCTTCGTTATCGGAAATATAGTTTGATAGTGTATGAAGAGTTAGCGCAATGTTTCGGATTTGGTTGGCCAGTGCTTATAAACCTTCTGTAGTCTATCCGAGAAGTACAGCTCCATTTAGAATTTAAACATCTCTTCAGGAGTTTTGATGTTGTATGCTAGTCATATATTTTTTCGATTTTGAACAAAATGAAATTGAGAACAACTATTTTTTCTGAAAATAAAAATTGCCCTTATTATACATTCAAGAAAGCCCATTCCCTTTCTCTTTCACAATGTTGGAAAGAGACCCAAAGTTCGATTCTTCAGTTCCGAAAAAAGAAAAAGAAAAAGGGAACTGTGTTTTTCTGCTTTGGATATAATTATTTTATGATACGAGAACTTATCTCAACCATTACTAAACATGACATCTTTTGGTGGCCGGCTGTGAAAACATTACTTTGATTATAGATTTTTTGTATGGAGATAACTTTGATTAGGCGCGTTTTAGTAGACTTTCATAACAAGTTGGGGAGGGAAGAAGTTCAAGTGGTTTTAGTAAGATCATCTAATACAGCAACCTTTACTTGAGTAAATACATGAACGTACTGATTAGCCACAAAACAAGAACAAAAGTCAAATAATTAGATCTCAATTTGCGGAGACCACAGGAGCCAAGCCAAGGACTAAAATATAATGCGGTGAGAGTGATGTGTGCTGTATATGCCGGCTTCTCTAGAATCATAGCTCAGCTGGCATCCACCCAGCATGACCTAATCAAGCCCCGAAAGCTTCAAAAGACTTGGTCCGATTCCCCATAGGCTATAGATATACATACAATCTCTCTCTCTCTCTCTCTCTCTCTCTCTCTCTCTCATATACATAGATGAGGATCTAAGAAAGAGCCAAAGTCTTGGTCTTGCAGGGCGTTCTACTCAAAAAGAGCCATGCAAAAATCAACTCACTGCTGCTCTGCTCAACACCACTGATCTTTTTTTTTTCCTTTCTGCAAAGCCTATAACTCTCTGTCATTATGAGTTGTATCAGAATTTGCTTGGCCGCATCTCTGCGGAGGATAACCAGTGGGTGCAAGAAAACCAGAAAGCAAGGGAAACTTTCTTCGAGCTTTGATGTGCCTGCAACCTCATCTTTTGCAGCCATGGAAGTCTCTAACCAATTCAAGCAAGTGTTTGAGGTCATGGATTCAAATGGGGATGGGAAAATTTCCCCTCTTGAGCTCAGTGAAGTGCTCTCATGCCTTGGATACAAGAAGTCCATTGCCACAAAGGAAGCTGAAGGAATTGTGAGAGAAATGGATTGTAATGGAGATGGTTTTATAGACTTGGAAGAGTTCATGAATGCTGTGAATATTGATAGGTCAAGGAAAATGAATAAGAATAAGAATAAGAATAGTGGGTGTGGAAATGAGGAAGAAGACTCTGAGCTCATGGATGCTTTTCTTATTTTTGACACTGATAAGAATGGGAAAATTTCAGCCAAGGAGTTGCAGAGGGTTTTGGTTAGCCTTGGATGCCAAAGATGCAGTCTTAGAGAGTGCAGACAGATGATCAAAGGGGTTGATAAGAATGGAGATGGAGCAGTGGATTTTGAAGAATTTAGGTTGATGATGACAAGAAATTATGTGAGTTGAAGATCAATAGGATTAAGTCAGATCAAGTCAGGCTAGCTGCAGGAAAGAAGATGAGTTCAATCATTTCCAGGATCAATTTTAGAATGCATATATCTAATTTGTGTAAAGAGTTCAATCTTTTTCCAAAGAAAAAGGGTTGATTGTGTAACAGATATGCTTTAAATTTTGGCAGATTATTATGCCCTCTCACTTTCTCCCTCTTTGGGCATGTTTACGTATCAGTAATGGAGAAAGTAAGGAATCAGATAATTTAGGAATCGGGGAACTACTGAATCGGTATGGGAAGAATCATTCCCATTAAGCTGTTTACTAAACATACGAAATTAGTAAAGGAATGAGGTTGATTCCCATTGTTATTGTTTACTAATTTTCATGAATCAGAATCCAAATTAATTTGATTACTAAAATGCCCTACATATTTTCACCACATCACATATATAAAATTCACCCAAAACCAAAAGCTATAGGAAAAGGGGTTTTGAATTAATCAGTAAGAGGGAATCCGTTATTAAAGAAAATTATCAGCAATTTATTCTGAACCAAAAGCTAGACAAGCTAACTTGGCTAAGAAATCTTTGATCAAGTGAGATAAAATTCACAAAAGAAGTCACCTAAGGGCTAAGCAGTTGCAAAGAGCACATCCAAAACTAACATAAGCAAATAAAATTCACAAAATAAACTCCAATAAATATTTATCTTTCACCTACGTAACTAGTAAATAATCAAATAATAATAATTTGCATAATCTTCATACGATTAAATACAAAATAGTCAAACTACCAAAAGAAGAGATATATAATCTCCACAAAAGTCATTCACCCATTACTCATCAATCGCAATCACTATAAGCCATGCTCCATAAGATTAAATACATAATCTTTTTTTTCTTCATCAGTCATGGTAAAGAAGACCCTCAGCAAATCGTGCTCTTTGGCTAAAATATTGGTGATACGAAATACTTGCAAAGGAGTTAGGAATTCTATTTTCCTCAATTCACCACCAAGGTTAGCTTGCATATCAGCAAGATCCTTCTCTGTTGAAAGAACATTAACCAAACCTGCAAGTTGAGGTGCCATTCCGGCTACGGCTTCAGCCATAAGTCCAAATTTGTTAGACATTTCATTCAAAGCATTTACCTTCTTACGAGGATTACTTGGACCACTTGCTACATCTTGTGCGGGTCTCTTCTGTTGGGCACGTTGTTGGGCACTTGAGGGTTGGGGATTTGGTTGTGTAAAAGTTGTCTCATCATCTTCTAAATCCTCAACATCATCAAATTGAGATCCGTCATATTCTGAACCCCCATATTGTGACCCACCATCAGGATGTGAAAACATCTCCTCAATAAAATCATCACCCACACTTCTATTCTGATGAACACTTGCATCATCTCGCCTAACGTCTTCTTCATATACTACCAACATGGTTAACTATGACAATATCATCAATTTATTTATCCATGATCATACTTTGTTTTGCGATGAATGTGAAGACAGAAGATAGAAGAAAAAGAAAAAGGTGGATAGATAGATAGATGGAGTGACTTACATAGTTTCTGCTGCTCCAGGGAGGCTGTGTTGTAACGTTAAGGGTTTGAGTTGTTTGAACTCCTTCTGGCGTGTATTTTTATTTTTTTTAGGGTTTGAGTTATTTTGGAATTATAGTAAAGTGGTAAGGGTATTTTTGGAAGTTAATAAGAGAAAGCAGGAATGGGAATCGTATCGACTAGTCCCCCCTAGTCGATCTGATACCTAGTTTTGAGGGAATGTGATTACGGATTTTGAGGTGGGGCCCACTTATTTTTTCATTCCTGATTGCAAGTAAACGCAGGGGAAGTCAGGAATGGAAATCATTCCCTTTCCTCCCATACCCATTACTGATACGTAAACATGCCCTTTGACTGCACTCGCTAATATTCTCTCTCTCTCTCTCTCTCTCATATGTTCGACACAATTTTTGTCCGTAGCGTGGGTCCTCTCTATCTTTCGTTCAATCATTTCTAGGGTTTTAGAAAGCATATTGGCTGGGTTGCTTCTTATCTTGTGTGATGTGTCAAGAAAAAAACCAAAACAATGCTAGATGGCAGTCTTCCTGAATACACAGCTTCTTTGTTTTGACTTGCCAACCAATGACGAAAAAACTCATTCAACCAAAGTCATAATATATTTTTTGAATCCTTATCCAAAGATCCTATAATTTATCATTTAACAGTAAAAACCCACTCTTCAACTTCAAGGTCATTTGACATTTTTGTTTTTTGAACAAACAAAAACCTTACAAAGAATATCGTCGAGGGATCTTTACACCATGCAAATCAAAGTGTAATTTATGTAAAATACCTTCAGAAAAATGACATAGCCAAATACAAGAATTCGTACAAGCATGTCCTTATTTTATGAGGATGTTGGTGTAGACTTCCCAAAGTTTGAACAAGTATATTCAAAAGAAAGATTCGAGAGTTCAAAGATATATGCTCAAGTTCAAAAAGTGCTTTGAATTAGTTGTATCTCTCAAGTGCAAGAATGTTAATTAAAAGTTGGAAAGTTCTATGAACTCATTAGATTTTGTCGTTTTCTATATCCTTTTCTTGTTTCACGCATAATTTTAAACTCTGTTATAACTTTAGTGAAAGTCATACTTGATTCCAGGAGAAGTGTGGTTCATCATGTGCAAGGGCGGAACCAGAAATTTTTCAATGGGTTGGTTAGCTATATTTATTAGCTAAAAATTTAATGATCTTTGTTCTGTACTTACAATTTCTATAATCTTTGTAGAAACAAAAATATACATTAAATCATATAAACCACACTAATTCATAGCTCAATGTCAATTGACTAATTTCCAATATTTTAAAAAAAAAAAAATATTTGGAGACAAGTAATATTGGGGGAAGGAAAATCAAACCTTAGACAACGGTAAATGGTCTTAACTATTTGAGCTACAAACTCCTTGTAATTTCCAATAAACTTTAACTTAAAACAAATACGTATTAAATGTAACTAAAAACAATTTATTATCAAAACAAAAATATGTTCAACAACATAATTGAAAGTGTACCTATTTTATGTGTATTTTATTTTGCCATGGAACTAAATTGATAAAGAAATGAATTTTTTTTGGACTTTAATAGGTTAATATACAATGGGCTATATTTGAAAGAAAGCAAATATATAGGTTTAATATTTTTTTACCCCCAAAACCTCACTGGGCTACAGTGGTAGTTCCGCCCACGATCATGTGGAGAATAGGTGTGGAAGGACTATGGTTAAATGGTTTAAATATTTTAAAGTATACGATATCTTTCTATGAGATCTTTTAGTCATGTCTTGTGCCTTTATTTAGATTATGAGAGTACATTATATTGCTTTGATTCTTCTCACATATATATGAGTGACAATACCCAGTCAAATTTCAAGTGTTTTTTTATTGGAGTGAATATCCTTGGTGAGATTTGAAGTTGAAGCATGTTTTTATTTGGTTATTTAACTTTTGTGAAGCTTAAATCGTGGGTTGTATTAATGTTGGCTATTTTACACGCTACACTCCAAGTTGTTCAATTAAAGTTTGGTTAACCTTTTGATAATGTCTTGAGTTATTGTTGCTTATTTCTTGGAAGTTAGCTAACGGTTGGTGATTATCTCTGAGATCAATAATATTGGGAAGTTAGTTGCTTGTTTGTGTTGAGTCTTTGTTCTTATGCTTTGTTTTGTTTGAGGACCAGTAAAACCTGAATTATGGGTATTTTATATGTGCATTATTTCTTCTATTTTTATACCCTTCATATTTGGTTTTTTAAGGACAAATTGATTAAAAAGAGGCTTATTATTTTACTTTCCTTATTTTTAGCTTTTTTGTGCTCTTAAAAGGTGTTTGACGGAAAATCAACCTTTTGGAGGAATTTTAGCGCAAGGTCAATTGGAGGTGAAAACTAAGACATTAAGATCATTGTGTAGAATTTTTACGAATTTTTCATGGAGGCAATTGTTCCAAAATTTCAAGGCAAGATATCCTAAGTTGAAATCCCGTCAGAACTGTGCTACTATGAAAGATTAAAGATGTGAAGACTTTCCCAATTTTTCCAAGTAACATGTGATATATGGCTGGAAATCCACTCTTTCAAAATTCATACACAACGGATAGAGGTGTTTCTTTCTGTCACCTGATGGATAGAGGTTCATATGCAAGAATGGAAACAGTAAATGAACGGTTGGCCCATGTGTTCTACTCTATGCACTGACTCAATTTACAAGAATTCTATAGTGAGGGCCTTAGTCCTTAGGTAAGGTTATATCTCTTAATCGTTAGATCAAATTGGTTACTTGTTGGATCAAATTAGTTAGCCTGATCTAACGATTAATAAATAAGACTTCACCTAAGAACCATATATAAAACCCTCACTATAGAATGACTCCACTAATTTAATCCATGCATATTGTATTTGGGCCAATTTGACTTGGCAAAAATATCAAGGAAATACAGCGCACTAGGCCATTCATGAAGCCTGTACACATGGGATGGGCCAATTTTGATCTGAAATACATGTTGTAACTTGTAAGGTTTGTCCAGGGCTTTTTGGTTTTTTGGAACGACCGGGGCTTATTGATGCATTTATTTCGAGCTGAGAACTTGAACTTCAGCAAACTCCTAGATAGTTTGATGAAGAAATAAAAGCTAGGATATTCTTTTGTGTCAAAACCTCTGGGCATTTTTCATGTCCGTTAACCTCACGAATTGGCACTTCTTGGGAGCCGAATTTGCTTATTCTTCTAGAAATTTTTTGACGGATTTGGACTATTTTATAGATAGACATGGATTATTTATGTCTATTTCTCTCATCACGTGATGACATATATATGTTTTTCTCTTCCCATCTAGTATACCAAGGGGACGTGAAAATGCAATCTTTTTCTTTTATTCTCCTCTCAAAACTGATTAGAACTTTCGAACTGACAAAAGTAAGCAAATATAATCATGCACAGAACCCTAATTGCAGCTTTGGGGATACTTAAATACACAAAAAACTTATAGGCATAAACTGCCTGTTCATTTTAATATAGTCACGATTTGATGGCTGTTATCTTCAGAGTTCAGGCAAACTCTTCTTTTTAGTACAGTCGACATGTAACCCACAATCCCAACATGAATATAATTCTTGCACTTATTTATTTGAGTATGTTTGCTCATCACATACAAACAGTAAATTAAATATATATGCTTGTCAATCAAGACAATTTTGTTCTTGTTCTTGGATAGCTTAAGTTAGTAGGTCTGATCACAAAACATCCTAGAGCGATAATTTTTGTATCCCAACTTGATTTATCCATTTTTCAATGAATTATTATATATGGGGACAATTTTTTATGTGGGTATTAAATTAAACTGAAGATTATAAATTACTTCTTTTTTTTCTTCCTAGTATCGTCTAATTAATTATTAATCTTACCAAAATCTCAAACTTGTGGGTAGAATGTTTAGTTGCACTTCCAAATATGTGGGAGACCGTATTTTTTTGACTTAGACATATATATATATACATATACCAATTAATTACTTTGGTTAATAATATAAAAGTTCACTTATATCATGGGTGGATAATGTTCTTATAATTCATTTTGGTGGTGTAATAATGAATGACCAAAGATTTGGATCCAAGCCTAATGTGTCAAAACAAAACCATGTATGCTTTTTCAAATTGATTTTCTTAATTTATAAATACAAGTAATAGCCTAAATTGCTCTAATCCATGAGAAGGGGAATTCGAGCTTGGATGTAAAAAGAGTTGGATCATTACCCTGGCCAACTGAACTAACTCACTCAAGTTTGCTTTTCAAATTGATTCTTAAAATGCCATATATATGCCAAAATGCTTCTTAGTTGGTTGCTTTAAAGAAAGCCATTATTTTGAAATGGGTTCCAAAACTTAGTACCCCACAAAGGGTGTATTAAATCATAAAATTGTAGGAGCGTAGTAGTTTATAGAGAAGCAACCCCTATCTATCTACCAATTAAGCAAGCAAGCAACCAAACCAATCATATCAAACCCCCTAACAAAGTTAGAGCGTTGACATTATTGTAAGCCAATTGCATTTCTGGATTTAAATTCATTTTAAAGAGGCCAAACAAGCAGGTGAACAGATGACCACCACAAATAATTTCCATTGATTCCAAATCCATCGCCATCTATATCACATGGCAACCTCAGTTTTTGCTCGGCTGTTTAGGCCCTAAAATATTCCCAATGCTCAATGCAAATTTCCATTAATTTCAGTTTAATATTAACCGAAAAAGTCTCAATTGGCTTTGGATTGGCCTTCAATTCCATCGAGGCCAAGAAACGATGCAACAATCTCAAGCCACTTCGAGTGAAAAGCGGCTTGTGGGAGAGTGAGAACATGCAGCATTGTGGCAGATTCGAAGCCCCATAGGTGCCCTTCACATGGAAGATTGGAAGTGATACTAATTTTTTATTTAATTAATTACTTTTTGGAGTGGTCCATATATAGGGTTCTTTATGGATTAGCTTTATAATTAATAACATAATTTTTTATTTGGATTTAGATAATGGGGTTCAATTATAGTTTAATAAAAGGGTTCGAGTTGATTAAGATAAGCACCACAATATTTAATTATATTAGTTTTGTACTGTCGACAAAGCCAAAGCTAGCTAAGCTAACTTTCATTTCTTCTACTCTACTCTCTTAAGGGAAGACTATGTTTTTCTTGAAGACTTAACTTTCATTCATATGTATGTTCACCAAATTCAACAAATAAATTGTTTCTTAATTGTTTTTCTTCTGAATTTTTAAGATTGTGTTCAATGAACCCCGTGAACTCAACGCTGCTTTGGACTTGGTTGCACTTCACGTATGAACCCAAGAATCTTGGTCTAGGACCAAGCTACTCTAGCTAAGATTATGACACAAACAATTCCTTAAATTGAGGTACTACCCGCAGATAATGGGCTTAGTCAGATTGGCTAGAGCGGATATGCTTCCCACTCTACACTCGAGTTTGAATCCTCATTCTTGTAGTTTAAATTAGTTTAAAGTAAATTATCACTAAGGATATATGCATCATGGAAGTAAAGTTGACACATAAAATATATTTGTAACATTAATATCTGCACTTGCAAATATAATTAATTAAAGTGATGTGATACGTAGTGTTCATTCCATGATGTGTCTGCTTATGGGTTCGTTTATATATATAAACGAACCAAAACTTGAACTTCAAAGTGCATGGAAGTAAATATGGATTAATTTTAAATTAGTTCAAGATTTGACAGGTGAAGCTTGCTAATAATAAGTGAATGAAGCATGAGAAAAGGTGTTTGAATCTAGCTAATGGACTTTGAAGGGTTATTGGTGATGAAGAGAATATAAATTTGAAGTTTCAATACCTAAAAAATTTAGAGTTGGTGTGGCTGAATGCGCCGTTGACTGCCTCAAGAAAACGATGGTTTGTTTTAAAATAAAAGTTTTAAGTTTCTGTTTGTTTCTTGAGAGAAAGAGAGGGATGGTTTGCGGTGTTAGATATCACTACAAATAATTTTCTAATATTAAGGGGTGTTTCTTAGAGAAAGAGAGGGAGGAGAGGACTTGACATTGATATTAAGCTTGCTAAGGGTTAGAATGACAGCTTGTATCTGCATATGAAAAGTACATTGATTAATTTGGTTTAACAAGTAATGGATCCAGTGTCACATATCTCTCAACCCATCTTGAAATTTAGATAATGAAGAAATTTTAAGACTTTTGCAGGTTTGAGTTGAACAACAAGTAGGGAAAGACAAAAAATTAACCTATATAAGTTTTGTTATACGCAAATTTTCTCTTTTCAGATAATCTGATAAGTTACATACTTTTAATCTGAATTATTCATCTCATGGAATATGACATTCTAAAACACTAACGTTTCTTAAATAAAAGAGTCAAACTTAATTATATATGTATATATATTTTGAGAAGTCAAACTGAAAAGGATTTAGAATTTCAGAGTGACTGAAAAACTGGTTAATTACATACATATTTTCTCGTTCAATAGTTCAACCAACACAATATTGTAGCCGACGTCCCTTCTCTAATCCTCTCAAACCAGAGCTTAAGAGATAACTAATCTTCTACAATTATAATTAGTTTAACTGATCACTAGCTGGTATTAACCAACTCCTTGCTGTATTAGCATCTCAAGTGGACTTTGAGCTGCCAAATGATTTGGCTTGTTCTGTGTTTATAATTTTATGCTTGACTTGATAGATTGCTAACATTAATGTTGTCCATAAAATAATAGAGCTAGAGTAATTCTTCTGGCCACCTTTAATCTTAGTCTTTAAATTAAGAGATGTGGAGGCAAAAGTAAAGTTGGAATACATAAGATTACCATATTTAACCAAAGTGTAGTATCGTCATTATACTCAATACGTGCAATGGTCGTATATGATATACATTTTGATTTCTCAATAAATTAGAGAGTTAAATTCTTGACTTATCCTAATCCCAACTCATTTTCTCGTACACTCTCGCTACTTGGACTAGCCTCAATAAAGTTGTTTATAATATCAACCTGTATTAATATCTAGATTTATAGTATGCCCTCACATTTTTAGTTACCTACACAAGTACAAATCCAGTACTCTTTGTTTCGCACACAAATACCCAATATAGTAAAATGACCTTAAATATCGTCGTACAATACAACTAGGTTAAAAAAAAAACTGTTTTTATAAAGAGTGTGAGTGACAGAGCAATGAAATGGGGATTTGATTGATTCATGAAGATTGAGCGCGTGTGAGAGACAGTGACACCCCCACACCAAAATGATCTCTCTCTCTCTCTCTCTCTCTCTCTCTCTCTCTCTCTCTCTCTCTCTCTCTCTCTCTCTCTCTCTCTCACTCACACTCAAAACATCAAATCAAACCAAAACACCAAACAAAGAGAGCTTTCATTTCATTCGACCTCTCCAGCACATAAAAAGGCCTCTCTCTCTCTCTCTCTCTCTCTCTCTCTCTCTCTCTCTCTCATATTCATTCACGCCCACACGCTGTGGTTTGCCATTCAACCTACACCGAGCACCATTGACGATGCAGTCAAACTGTCTCCCATATCATTTATGTTCCAATGGCCCTCACTTCTTCAAGTTAATTGCATCACTGCAGCTGCTTCCCAATTCATCATCAATTTATAACCAAAATTAATTCTAACGAAAAACATTAAAAATAAAAAACAAACACATGTTTCATCAAAAGAAAAACCCTTTATACTTATGTACTTTCCTGACCATATAGCTCAGTCAAAATGACATCATTTAGATTGAACCCATTCCAATTTTGCTATAACATAAAGACAAAAATCTTGCATACAATTATAGTTTTTCTTTTCTTTTCTTTTTTTGTTTCCTCAAGAAATAAAAAAATTTGGAATATCATTACCATGTATATATGGACATGTATGGATGTGGAGAAGCATGAAGCATGGGGACATGACTTTGGTTGGAAGTTTGGTTTCCTTGCATTCCGCGAGAGAGATTCAAGTTTAAGCAAGCAAGTTAGCTAGCGATCGATCAAGTGTGTAAAACCATGCACGTGCGTATGAGTCGGACGCTTGCGTCAGCAACTGAGAGAGCCTCACTACATGCCAACATATCCAACGGTGCCGTGATCACCTATAAAAAAAACTTATACAAATAAATCCAATTTTGTTAATCAACGACTCTTGTTGGTTGTGATCATCGATTTAATTCCATTCATATATATGCCAAATTAAATTTTCGAGGCCTAATTCTTTGTGCATCAATTTATATGAAACGTTTATTTGGACAGAGAGATATTATAAAAAATTTAATACATGAAATATGTATGACCGTTCGACTTCATACGTGGACAAATTTGACTCTAATACTACAAAAGAAAGTTCAGGTTCAACCCGAAAATTAATTAGCAACTTTCTATAAGTCCTTGCTATACTAACTAGGTTACTTTCCAATTTCTTCAAATCCTCACATTAACCAAAAATCTACTGTAAAGAACTCATCAAATTCGAACTTATCCAAAAAGTCTCATGATCTTAAAGTCAATTATATCCTAGTGTTTTAGCTGACATGTTGGGATGACTACCCTAAATTAATGTTGAATCACATGCTTAAATTAACTGTGTATAGATCATGCAAGTAAGTAACTATACTTAACTGTTATGGTTTCCAATGCAGCTTATCATATAAGGGCTTAAAGTTCCATTGATTTCACTGTTATTGCTTTTTTTTCTACTTTTTGATACGTTGTCACAATCTTAAGTTAACTAATATGTTTTCATATATACCAACTAGTCTTTGATTTAGTGAAATATTATACAGGTGACGAGAACGATATATATTTGTGATGAGTTCGATACTTATTTGTGGCTAGCTTTATTATTGGTATGTTAACACATTTAACAAATCTATCCTTTATATGTAATAAATATCAAAAGTTTGAATACAACATGACATGACATGCTATTATTTTACATGTTTACTCTAGTATTACTGTATTAAATTCTTGATAAATTTATTATGTACGTACCATATTAAATTCTCGATAAACATGTTGAATAGTACAAATTTGTTGGATTATTTGTCCTAACGAAATTTGGTTTATAAGATGCCCCAATCATTTAAGGGCATGAATAACGACAAAATGGCTTGATGGTAATTAAGCAATTAGGTAAGCCACTAATAATTGGATGGGAAGAGAAGATAGAAGGAGCCGGGGAGAGCCACGTAATCACACAAATCAGAAACTTGAAAAGACATCAACTGATGGAGGGGAGGGGAGGGAGGGAGGATCAAAACGAACGAGGGTCGCCCGTAAGACACGCCCTGACTCCCCCTCCGCCGACCCCAATTGCTAGCGGGCGGGCCCCACTTCAATTTCCCATGAGACCGACTCCCCACCCCCAGTGAAATGACAACTCCACCCCGGCCTGCTGCTTCTTCCAGTTAAAGAAATTACGTGTCACATGACTCACATGCAGTTCCAGTCTTATTCCTTTTCCATTATGATCACTTACTAGTCACAAAACCAAGATTTATAACCTTTTCCATTAGGCTTACATTTAGATGGTGTTAGTTGTTAATTAATTAAAAGCACCTCGTTAGGCAGATGGAAAGTTTGCTATAATGAATGAATTAATTAATGCTCGAAGTTCATACAAGTATCGTTGTAGCGGAGAATAAATTCTGAAAAGTCTCACAACACTTTGTATATATCTGTTTCATTACGTGATAAACGAAATAAACTATAAAATTGTGTCATGAAAGTTTTGCAACTCGCTAGCTGACTAGGTCTTAAAAGCTCAAAATTAAAGAGAGAAGTAGGTTTTTGTTGGGTATACAATTTACAAAGGGGTTAAGAGAAATAAAGCAGGAGTAAATAACCGGGTGAAGAAATGAGCTTAGTTTCTTTGTGAAGGCATGTGTTTCTCATTCCTGGTTTTTAATTAAATTCTGCATCGATGAGTGAGACTAGTGATATATATCATAAGGCATATGCAGACTGCAGGAGAGAAGAAAGATATATATTGCCTGCCTGTTATCAAGGTTAGGAGATTGAGCGTATGCACATGAAAATTAAGCAATAAATCAAGGTTAGGAGATTGAGCAAAGAAGAGAAGATAGCTAGAAAAATCATGAGTTAGTGAGTGCAGGCTTATAATTAATTAATTAACCATGGACTCATAGTCATGGCAAAAGAAGACAAATTTAATTACAAAAGAAAAAGAGCTTAGGGGAGAGCATGGGGTTCCGGTGTTGGGGCCCGCCGAGGAAGGGAGAGTGAGTGAGAGCAAGAGACAAAGAGGAGGGCGGTGGGACCCACACACCGCCCATGCGCACGCTGTCTTACCAAAAACTAATTGAAGGAGGGTGTCATCATCAACTATCCATCCATCCATCAACCCATCAATCCATGGTACCACATCATCGATCCGATTAAATTCCTCCAGACCTAACCCTAAAATATTATATCCAGCAAGGCACACCAACAACATAACCCAAAAATCAAAAAGCCTCTCTCTCTCTCAAAAGTCTTCTCATCAATCGAAACCCCAAAAAGCTCAATTCATTCATTCAATCCCAACAGTTCTAAAACTGACACCACTACCACCTTCTTCCCTTGAGAGGCCATGGCCAAAATCCCACAACTCTAATTCTCTCTCTCTCTCTCTCTCTCTCTTCCTTTCTTAATTCCTCCCAATTCTTAACCAAAACCAACTACAAAGTTAAGCAAACTCACTCACATGATGATGATGAGAAGAGAAGAACAAGAAGAAGAAGAGTAATTTTGTACAAGGAAGAAAGATGGTTGATTCTTCAGCTCTTTCAGCTGAATATTTGGTGGGTATGCCCTAGAAAGACTTTCCCTTTTCCTTCTTTTCAATTTGGCGAAGATTATTAGCCCCATTCTCTTCCTCACCAAATACCCAAAAAAAACAGGAAAGGAAAAAAAAGAAAAAAAAGAAAGTAAATAGAACAAGCCCTCCATATCTATCTCCCTCGATCCTCAAATATCTTTTGTTGTTGGGTTTTGCTTAATTGCATATATAAGAGCTAGAGAGAGCTAGCTCCTGAGCTCAAAATTAGGTTTGCAAGAAAAATATAGACGCATATATGGATCCAGTAGCAGCACATGGGCGTCCACTGCCTCCTCCTTTTCTTTCTAGAGATCTCCACTTACATCCTCACCACCAATTCCAGCACCACCTCCACCACAACAACCACAATTCCGAAGACGAGCAGAACAGCAGCGGCGGAGGAGGCCTAATTAGCCGCGGCATCAAGCGCGATCGCGACGAGAACACCTCCGCCGCCACCACCTCCTTGGAAGGTAAGGAACTGGGCTCCACCAGTGCCGGGGAGGGCGAGATCACGAGGAGACCCCGGGGCCGCCCCGCGGGCTCCAAGAACAAGGCCAAGCCCCCCATCATCATAACCCGGGACAGCGCCAATGCTCTCCGATCCCACGTCATGGAAGTCGCCAACGGCTGCGATATCATGGACAGCGTCTCCACTTTTGCCAGGCGCAGGCAAAGAGGAGTTTGCATCCTCAGCGGCAGCGGAACCGTCACTAATGTCACTATAAGACAACCGGCCTCCCCGGGATCTGTGGTCACCTTACACGGCAGGTTTGAAATTCTGTCGCTTTCCGGGTCCTTTTTGCCTCCTCCTGCCCCGCCTGCTGCGTCAGGTTTGACTATATACCTGGCCGGCGTGCAGGGCCAGGTGGTTGGGGGAGGGGTTGTGGGCCCACTCCTGGCATCGGGCCCGGTGGTGATCATGGCAGCGTCTTTTGGTAATGCAGCTTATGAGAGGCTGCCTCTGGAGGAGGAGGAGCCTGCTGCCGCAGGGCAGGTGCAGGGAAGCGGACCCCTCGGGTCTCCCGGGGTTGGTGGGCAAGAACATCAACAGCAGTCGATTCAGCAGCAACAACAGCAACTATTGCAAGATCCTAATGCACCGTCGCTTTTTCATGGGATGCCGCAAAGTCTACTAAATTCATGCCAATTGCCTGCTGAGGGATATTGGGGCACAGCACGCCCTCCTTATTGACTGACTGATCGCTAAGCAAGAAAAGAAGCTCACTGTGTTTTTTATTTTTCTCAATCTAAGACGGATGGATGGATCCCTCTTTCTTTTTCTTTCTTTTTTTTTTTCTTCAAATTAAACATCTTTCGATTCTTCTTCTTTTATAAAATTTAGTTGATGTTTAATGAATTAGTTAATTAAAGATGTTGATTAGTTGTCATGGAATTGATTCATCTACATGGGTGTTTGGATTGAAAAATTTGATGGATTTTGGTGGGGGGGTGTTTGGTTTTACTAGTAGTGGAATAGTTACTTCCAATTCACCTCAAGTGATTGTAGCTAGCTTAGAGATGAAGCATCAACAAGTTATGCAAAAAGGTTGGCATTCCATTTCACTCTCTCTCTCTCTGCTGTCTCCCTTCAATTTTTCTTCTTTTTTTTTTTCTTTTTTTTTTTTTGTGTGGTTGGCTTTCTTAGATTAATGTTTGTTCTCGATTTCTTATAGGTTTTGCTTGTATAGAATACACAACTCTTCTTCTTCTTCCTACATCTTCTCTTTTAAAAAACAAAATAAAAATCATCGTGTTCATTGTTATTGTTTGTAGCAGTTACTGATGTTGTTGTGGAAATTAAAGAGGTTTGTTTTAACTTTTAAGTTCGTGACGGTTTCAAGAGTTTGGTGAAAACGTCTTTTCCTCAAGAGAATATAGGGTTCTCTCTCTCTCTCTCTGAATCTCTGACTCAGTGATTTAGCTAGCTAGGGTTTATTATGGAGGTCGACCGAGAAGGACATTGGATACAGGGTCACACGTGCACTGCTCTGTCTCTAAAGCTCCTTTTCGAGGCAACAACCAGAACAAAACTGACCTCAACTCAAGCAAGCGTTAAACTTTCTCTCTCTCTCTCTCTCTCTCTCTCTCCTCAGAAGTAAAGGAACGGAATCAATCAAGCAGCTGAGAGAAATTGAGGTCAGTAAATTTCATAAAAAACGAAAAACAGTACTTATTTTTGTCTTGATTTTCCGATCAAATATTGAGATGCTCCTCGAAACCCTAGCTAGCTATCTCTACTTCTCTATTTGGACATTTCTGCACTTCATCGATAAGAGAGTATCCGGTCATGTTCTTCGTGGACATTATAGCTCTGCTACACATGATTAGACAATTTTTCAGATTCTCTGCCCTAATTATTTTTGGTGCATAAAAGATCTAGTCATGTTCTTAGTGGACATTATAGATATAGATATAGATATATATATATGCCTGGCTTTTAGTTTATTTTAACTTCTTATTTTCCTCCCCTAATTTAATTATTGCCTTTTCTTTTTCCTCTAGATCTTGGTTTGATGAATTTTAGCAGACATTGGTTTTTTTATTTTATTCCCAAAAGAAATCTATAAGGAAGAGGACTTCTTCTTCAAGGTGCAACTGAAACATATATATAGATATAGATTTTCTTTTTTAACTGGCCTTTTTCTTTGATTGTGGTTGTGGAATCTTTTAGATTCTTCAGAGGAGGAATCTGTCCTTCCATAATATTCACAATTTAGTATTCCATCTTTTTATTTATGTCTATAAATAATAACCAAAATTCCTTACAGATTGTACACGAATCTCTCAAATATAGATTTAAAATATTTAAGATATGACAAGTATAGATAAGATGAAGTTTTCTATAGATTTGTGTATAGCAACACAAATAAATAAATATATATATATATCTTAGCTGATATATAGCCTTTATTTTGCCCTTGTGCGTGCAAGTTTTGTTTGTGTATAAATTTGCGTTATAAATTATTTAAACCTTATACAATTTGAGGGGTGATTATTAGGTGGACCATGCATGTCTACTGTGCTTGAGACAATTCAAGTTTATATATATATTCTTTCATCCGCAGTTGTAAACAATGAAGAAATTAAAAAAAAGTAGTAGAAAATATATAACTTACGCACATTAATAACATTCGGAAGTAGACATAAGAGAATTTATATATATATATATATATATATAAATCGTTTCCAGTTCATAATGACGAGCATCACTTTCTTCAAAGTACAATCTGATTGATGAGTTTGTATACAAAGTGTCAATATTCTGTTTCTGTCCTCTTGCTTTCTGCTTTTCGACATCGCCTTAAAAGCTTATCAAAGCTAATTATAAGACCTTCAACCTGTTGCAGTTTTTCATGATCCAAAACACAGCAGGCTTTAACCTTATTTTCCTCGTTAGCCTCAACAGAGTTCGTATATATCATACGTGCGTTATATAGCTTCAGAATCTACTTGCTTCTATTGTGTTCATGCACGTGTGATACTTAACACCTATTATTGTCTTAACTTTGATATGGATTGGTCTATATAGTTCCTATCAGCTTTAACTTTTAGGATCCATATGGTAACTTAAATATGTATTAGGACCTTCCTTTGGTTCAATCATGATAATCCCAGTGGTTAAGTTTGATAAGTTCTTGGAATGCATATATGTAAACCCGTGTTCGGTTCATGGTTATTGATGTGAAGATATGAAGAATTGTCTCACATTGAAAAGTAAGTAAATATTGTAAAGGTTTATAAGGAGTTGGGTCACTCTCCCCATTATTAATTGGTTCAACATCCTTGAATTGAGCCGATCTATCGTTAAGGCAATAGGGCATGTTTCTCTCTTCATATTAAACGGGTATGCTTATAAGTTAAAGGAAACTTGATGTTAAGAAGGAAATAGTTGTTTAGTATTAAATATTAATCCTCTATATCATAAAGCCCTGGTTGTGTCATCACCTTAATCATGTTTCTATGCAGTGTGGAATTTGAATGTGTTAAAGAAAAGACAAATAATATCCCACTTACTATTTACCTTGATTGGAATTTTAATTGTAATAAATTATTATGTACTTACAAATATATCTACATATCCTATCAAATTATCAATCATGAAACGATGGATATTGGTGCGGGTCTTGAGTTGAATTGTTATTATATTCTAATGATTGACACTTCCTAAAAAGAAAATTATACATGTTCCAATGTGTTACGAGGAGTTGTGGATGATGATGATGTTTAATTAAAGTTAAGGTTCCCCAGCCTTCACCATAACCCTAAAGTGGTGCTAGGTCCCATCATTTATTAACTATAAAAAAAAGGGAGCTTCATTAATATACCCAAAATAGGGGCTGAAATTATAAAAAAACCCCACATGGATTGCACTTTAGAAACACACCCAAAACTCATTTACTACATAAAAAATTAGTGTTTAAGTTCTTATAAATTACATGACTGCCATTGATCAATTTAAAAAAGAAGACCAACACAAAAAACTTAAATAGCACCCAAAACAAGCCCAACCCAATTTTATAAAAAAACCCAAACAATTCATTACAAACAAAAGGTCTTGAAAACCGTAGTTTCATTAACGTGTCATGTTAATTAATCATTGTAATGTTCTACACCTTTATTGTCATGTTGATTAATTGTTGTAATGTTCCAGTTTAGGGTAATAACACTGCTATGTCATGTTGATTAATGGTTGTAATGTTCCAGTGTAGAGTAATAACACTGCTAATTTCCTATAACATCCTATTTCTAATGCATGTTTACCCCTGTACTGTTCCAGTGTAGGGTAATAACACTGCTAGTTTCCTATGATATCCTATTTCTAATGCATGTCTACCCATGTAATGTTTCAGTCTAAGGTAATAACATTGCTAGTTTATTGTCATGTTGATTAATGGCTGATGTTCCAATCTAGGGTAATAATATTGCTAGTTTATTGTCATGCTGATTAATGGTTGTAATGTTCTAGTTTAGGGTAATAACAATACTAGTTTCATATGACATCCTATCTCTAATGCATGTTTACTCTTGTAATGTTCCAGTCTAGGGTAATAACACTGCTCGTTTCCTATGATATTCTATTTCTAATGCATATCTACCCCTATAATGTTCTAGTCTAGGGTAATAGCACTGCTATTTCCTATGACATCCTATTTCTAATGCATGTTTATCCCTGTAATGTTCTAGTCTAGGGTAATAACACTGCTAGTTTACTGTCATGTTGATTAATGTTTATCATGTTGCTATTTCTAATACATGTCCACCAAAGAAAAGATGAAGAAAGAACAAACCAGACCAACTCAAAACAAGCTGAGCCCAGATTGTTAATACTATTATGTCATAGAAGTATATTGTTAATACTCTGTCATAGAAGTACATTGTTAATACCCTATCACAGAAGTACATTGTTAAACAAAAATGAGATTCATAACTGAAATAGTAACAAAAGTTGAATCGATCATCAAAGCTTCAAATACATTTCGAAAATCAACTAAAATCCGAAGAGAAACACATAATTGAAGCAAAAGATCAAAAATCTCAAGTACAAACCAAACGACGACGACGACGGCGACGACGATAACAACGACAATGATGTGGCGAAAGAGGAGTAGAGCTCGAAGATGAGGAGTAGAGCTAAAAGCATCTGATCGAGGTTTTTTCAAGGTCTTGAACAATCCGAAAAAAGAAAAAATCAATAGAAGCACGATTTTAGAACAAGAAATTGAAGGTGAAATATTGAAAATTGTAGATTAAAGATGAATAATATAGTTGGACCTGAGACTGAGCTTCAATGGAAGCTCCTCTTGCTCCAACACCAGAGAAAACACCAGCGAGAAAGGAGAAAATAAATATGATTTGATTTTTTGGCAGATTTGGTTTTTTTGGCAGATTTGGTTTTTTGGCAGACATGGAAATATTTGGTTTTATGGCAGATCTGGGCAGATCTGATTTTCCTCTCTTAAATCCATAGTACAAGGACAATATAGGTATTTAACACACACAAATAAACTAAAAAACAACTATTAAATTAAAAAAAATTGATAGCTGTCAATTTTTGGATTTTTTTTGGGTGTGTTTATAGTTTTTAAACGGTGTAGGGTTTCTTTATAAAACCATGTCTAAGATTGGGTATATAACTAAATTTCTATAAAAAAAAATCACTAAACTAGAATTTAAGTCTGCTTAGAAGACCCCTCATCTTATGAAACAATTATTTAGTACATTGAGTGTGTTGTAGTGAACTCTAATAACAATTATGTGAAACTTACTACATAATAGTGAAGTCGAAACCATCTAACATTGTGCACATATGGGAACTTTTTGAGATCAAAATTTCATATAATTGACTATTTTTCTTCTTAATATTGGAAGATATCACAAGTCCGAATCCTCTCAATTGAATGATGAAACAAAAAATATTGACTCTGCGTTTACCAAGAACATACTTAACCATGCAAAAAGTTAGGAATGAATTAATAAAGCATGTATAGTATAATTGTGTTGATAATCCTCAACATCTTGGCATGTATTGTTTTAGCAAAATTAAGGAACAATATTCCAGGTGTCATGTATAGAGTCATACCCTTTTTTTTCTTTACCTCATGAAAAGTACATTATGTCCTTTCTTAACAATATCTTCTACAAGAGATGTGAGCTCTTTAGAATTGTCTGTTTTTCCTATTTTTAAGGTTTGGTCCTATAATTTCAAGGTTGGTCCTACAATTTAAAGGTTGGAATGCCTTTCAAGAAGACTTGAACCACGTAAACAAGGCATCAAATTAGAATCCTTAATTACCCTAATTTTATAGAGCTAAGATATATGTTGCACTATAAGTCAAAAAGAGCTACATTTATGCGACTTGCGACAGAGAATAACCAATTGCCAAAAAAAAAGGCACATTCTAACTTCAGGTTTCAAGTTATTTGAAATTTAAGTGGACAAATTGCTGCTTACATAAAACATTAAGATCTTTAAACCTCAAATGCTCAATGATGAAAAGTTCTTGTATACAAATCTCATAATTATTGTGATTATTTCGACAAATAAACCCATTGTATGTAAGAGTTCCTCGTAAATTTCGCCTCTCTTGCTCCATAGTTTCCTTCAAATATTTACTTAATTAGGATTCATTTGCGAGTGATTTCAGATAGGTCCAAAATCACTTGTATGGAGAATCATTTCTCCATATAATCACTTTAAGTGGCTTTAAGTGATTTTATAGAGAAGCACATCCAAATAGAGTAAATAAATAGTGCTATAGATATATCAAAAAACGTTTCTCTTACGTAGTGGGGGATCGGGCATTTCTGGAGAGCAACAAATGTGTTATATTATTTTTGTCTATAAAATCACTTAAAACCACTTTAAAGTGATTATATGGAGAAGCACATAGAAGGTGTTTTTCCCCCCAAACGTGCCAGAATAACTTCCAAACGAGCCCTTAATCAAGGTTGCAATTGCATAAGCACTCACATTTTCCTTCCCCAAATATAACATGAAAACATAAGACCCAAAATCAAAAAATAAAACATTGAAGTCAGCATTAAAAAAAACTAAAGAATGACGACTATCATTGGCTTATATCAATAAATCAATACAACAATGGAAAAGACGTGCTGAAGTTTCGAGCTTGTCTTCTACCTTTCATGATCTAAAAGGGAGAGACTCGACTAACCCTAAAGCAGCTAAAAATCTTTCCCTTTAATTTGTTCTTTTAAACAACTATAAACACAGATGCTAGCTAAACAGAGATATAAACTGAAGCCTCGCTTACTTTACACAAAAATTGCGAGGAATTGCGAGGAATTCGCTTACTTTAATTTGTGTCAGAATAATCAGACACAATTCTTGCCCAAGCCTATACAGCAGCATCACGAATCTGTGTGCACATCAGTGTCAATGACTGGAGACAACAAGTATGTTCAAAGCAGCCTATCACACTGCTTGTTAATCAGTAGTCTATCCGTAACCGTCGCATTTCAGCACGGAAAGTGGGGCTTGAATTCAAAGTTCGATGAGCAAGACTCCTTATGTCCTCTCGTGAACAGTCCCGGGAAATACGAACTAGTTCCCACAGGGCACCTCCACTAATCATGTCTTTTGCATTCACTTCTGCGATTTGAATACCAACAAATAAGCAGCAAGTCTCAGATGATTAAGATTTTAACTAGGATGCAAAAATGCACCTACCATGCTGAGCTAGGTGACAGAGTGCAAGCTCGATGTGGCGCCGGATTGGTGCAGCCTCGTCATTAGCATTTTGTACAATCCATGGAAGTGCACCATCTTGTATCAAGAGAGATCTTCCACTCTTTATCCCTATAGTAGGTCAGCATATAAATATTACACCACAAAACATAAAATCTTAAATCTGACATCAAAATGGAAGTTCATATCACCAAAATAATCTAAATCTAGCTGCTGAAACCAAGAATCAGCTCCAAACCTAACTACGAGAATATTATATTGCATCGCAATGAAGCCCAGCAAAATAGCCATCATGATTAATTAAGTCACTAAGGAAAACTCAGAAAAACATACCAGAGCATTTATGAATTTCAAATTCAATTATTCACTTGACAACAGATTAATTTTATGCAATTCCATGGTTACTGCTGAAGAGGAGTGGGGACCCTTAAAGCGGTCAGTTTGTTGATTTGGCTAGAAAAAGAATGAAATCCAATAAATGAAAACTTTTGAACACTGAGGGAACTGTTGATGGCATATATCTGACACAGATTATTACCTTGAGTACATGCTCGGGACTCGCATTTTGCAAAGTTTGCAATTCCACGTGCTACTTGGGAAAGAACATCTGGATGGCCACACCTCACAATTCCTAACAAAGCCTTAATACCACCTTCGGATCTTAGCTTCGTTTGTAGCTTATCTGAGGGATATCAAAAACCATGTCAACAAAGCAGGATTTTTTTATTTTTCTTTTGGAGGGGTAGAAAAAGTATCATAATATGAAGTGCAAACTGCAAAGCAGCGAAGACAATTGTAAGACCTAAGAAAAGAAACAAACTCTTCATCTGAAGCATAGAATTGGAAAATGGGCATGATCAGAGACAATAAAGTAAAAAAACTTAAATAATTTATAAACCTTGATAACTAAAAGGAACAGTCTTCTTGGCAGATTATGAAGGAATTTCATTATGCACTAATAAGCTAATAATGTCATAATGCGCCCTAACAAAACAAATAAACAAAAGAGAATGCAGTATACCATTTCCGCATAAATTAGCAATAGCTCCAGCAACCATGCGAAGGGTTTGAGCATCATCAGCATCAGCTGCTGTCGTTGCTAACAAACTAATTCCACCTTGAGCCATTATAAGTTCTTGATTGGCTTCTGCTACACCAGAAAGGAAGCAACATAGAAAACCAATGAAAGTCCAAATAAGCGTATCTCAACCCAAAAGTAATAACATCCAAACTAAAGAGGAATCCCTTTTAATTCTCAGAGAGAAGAAAAAATCACTGAGCAATCACCATTCATTGCAAGATTCGCAATGGCACCGGCTGCCACTCTTCTAACGGTCTCATCCTCAAAGCTTCTAAGAAGCATCAGCAAGGAAGTAAGACCACCAGCTTCAACAATCCTTTTCTGATTTGCTTCTGCTTTTCACGTGCAAGTGCACATCAGTTCTCATAAAACAAAAATAACAAAGTATATATAACTGTAACTTGTATTCCTAAGTGTCGTATAATAGTACTGCATAAATCAAATCATGCTCTTTGTCAGATTTTAATCACATTGTCTATCTAATGTTTCAGAAAAAAATTGGATTTAAGATCTAAGATATCCAAATTACTTTTGTATAAAAATTAAACCAAGGCCCAAAGGTATCTTTAGCATCATCATCTACAAAACAAACACAGAGCTCCAGATAAGAACTGTAACTTAAGTAGCCAATAGTGTTTTTAAAATGGTTAGCGCAAGGATTAGAAACTGACAGAGCCTCTACACACAGATGACCCTTATCTTCAACAGGTTGTGGTTATAAAGATTCCTGAAAAAAGAATGATAAATTGATCTACTCTGGTGTTCTGCCTTTGCCTAATAGTACAACTACTTCCACAATAACTAACTGGAGTACAATTCACTTCTCTTAAATCAAGTTACTTTTCTGCAATTGCTATTTCATGACTAAAAAACCAACAACACAAAAGCAACTTTTCATTACAACTAAATTACTAGGTTCATGATTCGATGCACCCTATACAGAGTCAAACAAGATGATGTAAAGATCACGGGATAGAAAAAGTACAATAGAACCAGAAGATTAAGCACTTATATGGTAAATTTCTAACTTCTCTTGATAAAACATGATATTGGAAGTATGTGAGAGAACTGGCCAAAAAAGAAATGTGCATCAGGGATAAATCTACCCACCTTCAGCTGCTAGGTTGGCCACCACTTTTACAGCATGAATACGAACATTAGCATCTTCTGACTCAAGTAATGACAAAATCTTTTGCAATCCAACTGTTGTATTGATTCACCAAAAAAACAATATTTGAGATGCCTGTGGATTAAAAAGGTTTGAAGGATATTGCATTATGCAAAAATTTATTATTACCTTGTTCAAAGAGCGTGGAAACTGGTGCCTTCTGTCCATTCCCGATGTCTTTGGGGTACGAATTCCTAACTGGAGGCATAGAAGAATCTAGACCAGTAAACCCATTTCCAGACCCATCTCTATCAAGACACCTTCTCATCTATGAATACAATTTAAAGTGAAGATGATTAAATTCTTATAAATTTAAATTTCAATAGTCTAAAGGCTAAGGTGGGACAAAAATTCTTAAACTAGTAATAATTATATGATTTGCAACCTGAATCGTACGTTCATCTTCAGCATATGATTTTTTCACATAGGCACTCAAAGAAAGCAAATTATCTTTTAAGAAAATACCAAGCTCTTTCACTATTTTCCAACCCTTTAATCTTGGTTGTCATAGAAAAGCACTGACAACTACCCAGTAGGAATCACTAAACAATCAACATCTATATTTGTGAAGGTAAAAAGGCTCAAATACTTTTGTCATTAAGTAGAAAGTAAAAGAAGAGATTATATAATCTATTTATGGATTCACACACCAAATATAAGTTAACCATGAAGGAAAAGCTTTTATTTAACTTCTTTGAATACCTGTTCAGCTTCAAAATTTGATTGCAACAACTGGCTACGTAGTATTATTATTTCTTCTTCAAGTTTTTTCTTCTGTTGAGCCTCCTCCTCCAGAAGTTTATGAAGCTTTAAAATCTCCGCATCTCCCCCTGCCTAGTACACCAAAAATAATCCCGAATATGACATCAATCCCATGCATAAGAATTGTCGCCAGATTCTGCCAGCACTACATAATTTAGGAAAGAAAGTCATACTTCTGATTGTGTATATAGCCCTAGTTGGCCTTTAAGATTTTTCAGCTCCTCTTCAGCCATCTTTCTCAGGTCAATTTCATTTTGGAGCAACTCTTGTAACTCAGTTGCTTCCTTAGAAACAGAAAGCCCAGGCCCCTAAATCAAAGAAGAAAAAAAAAATTCAAATATAGTAGGCATTTGGTGGCCAGAAAGTAAGGATGATAAAGGGTCTCTTATAAACCAACAATGAACGTGAGATTTTTCTTTCAAAAAACAAATTATAACATGCGATGATTCTTCAAGGGACTACCTCTCCATTCCATTTACCATCAACCAGGCAATGGTTTGGCTTCTGATTTGACACCAGCTTCTCCTCAAGCTCCTTAACAGCTTCCATATAATCCATCTGGCATTTTAGCCTCTCCTTCTACAGAGAAGGTAAAAACACTTAAATTGTTGCACCAAAACCAGATTACTAAATCTCTGTTGGAAGCACGGAAGTTAAGAGGAAATACATATAAAATGCTCAAATATTGCTTCCTTTCTCTAGTTATTTCTTAAATATGCACAAAGGCTACATCTATTGTGGCTTGTTTAAAGAGAATTGATTAGAGAAAAAATGCAATGAAATAGTTTCATAATCCACCAAGAGCAAGTTTGACGCATAAGTTTAGTAAAAATAATTCTTTAGTAGTTAAAAAGATTTTAAAAAAACAAACCAACCTCTAATGCATCAGCAAAGTTTCTTTCAACCTCAGATATACGTTTTTGTGATTCTAGATTTATTCTTTCAACTTCATCCTCAAAAGCTTTATGCTGCCTTTCATTTTCTGCGATAAGCTTGTCCACTTGTATTTCAAGCTTTCTCGACAAACTTTTGTAATCAAATTCTTCCTTGATTTTCAACATATTTTCCACCTTCATAGCCTGTCAATAATAAAATGGCACATCCATTCATATCTCAAGTATTCAAGAATATTAACTGGTACCAAAATTCATCAGTGAAAAAAAAAGCCTGTTTATACAGATAAAATAAATATTAAATGGAATAGACAGAACGGATGTTTACAGTCTGTGAGATCAAAGCATATGAAAAGAGATGCTGCCTATCTAATTTAACTTCTTTTGAGGACACTATCCAATCAGTACACTTCAACAAAACACATGATAGATGCTTTCTAATTCAAATTTAAGGACTTCCCAAATATGATAACTCACCCTTTGTCCAAATAGTATGGTACTTGCAGTCTCTCCTCGATGGCGTGGAGAGGGTCCAATAGTAACAATTAGTGAAGTCCTCGCTGATCCTGTAAAAAGATAACAAATGTGAATCCAAGAAACAAATAAAACTGTAATTTCCTTTATCACAATACATTTAAGAAAGAGGGGAAACTAAGATCAGTTTATGAGTCTTCACAAAAAATGATAGGAGGAACTTAAGAAAAACAAAGTGAACCAAGCAACAAAAGTTATGAGTTTTCACATTTTGATGACAGTCATGGCTTGAATTTCATCTAAGTATTCCACTCAGGTGAAGTTTGCATAGACATAAAAGACATCTTACCTCCAAATGAATCTTTAAGCAATCTTGTAAGTTTTGAATCACGAAATGGAACATGAGCACTATTCTCTGCTAGAGAATTTATGCACTTCCCTAATGCACTAAGCGACAGATTGATACACTTGGCTTCCTCTAACATATGTCCCTCACTTCCTGCCAAAAAGGAAAGACAAGTTTTACCACATAACTACTGGGACTAGCTTACAAACACCAACGATCAGATTCATAATAATAATCTATCATCTATCTATAAATATAAAGCAAAAGGTAGAGAATGGTGAAACATTCAAAATACCAGAAAATGCCCTTGGTTAATGCAAACATTAAGAATTCAAATTATTAATTAAATGAGGATAATACGGTAAATTCACACTTTTTCATATTTAAAAAAATAAAAATAAAAATAAAAAGCAGATAATGGATCCTATTTTTAGAGAACACAACTACCCATTATCTTTTTTAATTCTAAAATAAATTTAAATTTTTTTAAAAAAAAGCCTCTCGCAGGCGTGGAAGTGCGTGTGGAGAGGCTAGTAATAATAATAAATACAATCAGGCAATCCACACCAGAACCATATGCGATTGCAAGGCATAGCAGAAAATCTATACAACTTGATATGGGTATTTCAGTCATGTAACATATTAACTCAGAGTTGAGGTGACTGAAAGCAACCAAGCAGCTTAAATTTGCACCCTTCACCCCGTTCAGCAGGTGGCAAGCAAAAGAACACAAACCAAACTTCAAATGGAGAAGGAGCTCATACACACAGACATAGAGACATTTATACACATATGCATAAAGACAGACACAACAGACCAACAGGCACACACACAATGTAATATAACAGTTACAAAACCGACTAAAGGTCACAAGTTGGCATATACACCTGATTTTTGGATACGTTCTGAACCTGCTAAATCTACCACAACGAGTTTGCTTTTCCGGACAAGTGGTTTAAAAGGCTTGGTCAAGTGAGAAGGGTCACCATTTTCGCTGGAAACATCATCTTCTCTTCCCAAGACAGACCTCTTAACTTGTACCTGCACTAAGGAACTAACAAACATCAAGACCCCAGTTATGCTATACCAAAAAGGCAATCGGTTACCAACAAGAATTCTGACATTTTTTTCATGCATCATGATTTAGATGAATAAATATATTAACAGATAATGGACAGTAAATTATTTTACCATCAGAATCGCATGACTTCGAGAAGATTCAGTGTTCAACTTGGTGTTAGCAGCTATACGATGAGCTTCCCCACATCTTAACAGCTCCAGAAAACTATGCTGGTCTTTGATCTCCACAATAGTTGCCCCAGGTACTGAAACATCTCCAGTTCTTGGATCTTCCACAATGGGAATATTATCATTTGTCGGATCAAGTAGGTCCTGGAGGGTCTCCATATAAAGCTACACATTTTTTGGGGTAGAAAATAAGAATGTTAAATTTCTGAACAATGAAGATTCGGTAGAAACAGAGAGCATTTAGAAGATCAAATGAAAAAGGAATCTGAATGTTAAAAATCATAAGTGAAGTTTATATATCCAATGATAACGAATAAATAATTAGAATTTTGAACATAACATGACAATTCTGCAGCAATGCCATAAGGGCCTAACAACCTGCAGATACGAGACAGAGATAGAATCAGTCTCAGGAGATATATCTGCCAGAATGTCCTCCATCGAACGAACCATGATTCCTCGATCAGATGTATCTTCTTCTCCTAGACGTCCAAGAGTAAATGTTTTCCCGGTACCTGTCTGACCATAAGCCATAACCGTCCCATTGTAACCATCTAAAACACTCTACAAGAGCAAAAGGGGAAGTTATTCAGTCGCTATGCAAAGCCACATCAAATAGTCCACATCAAATAGTGTAGGAAAATACGAAGTGGTCTATAGTAGATAACAAACCTCCACAACAGGCTTAGCAACAACTTCATAGACACGCTTCTGTGATGCATACTCAGTAAGCACGTCATCAAATTCATACGTGTCCAAATCCCAATTGTTTTTTCGAAGTTTCAACCTTTTAAGCTGTGGTAGAACAAATGTCAAACATTATTAGATACACACAAACACCAAAAAAAAAACCTAAAAGAACAGCTGTAAAAGAAAAAAGTTAAGAAGATATTAACCACCGGCATTACCAAACTAAGTTCAAATTAGCAATGGAAACAAAATGAACAAGTACCTCTGGCTGCAACTCCACACAGTCAGCAAAATCCGCATCTGCCACCATCTCTTCCGCATTTCTGGGACGCAATCGTACAGCTACTCGAACTCTTCCAGGCACTATCCAAATAAAAAACGCATAAGCAACAGACATACAAGCACATGTTCATCACTTGCTCATCTGGGTTTGCGTATCTTATTTTATCTTTTTCACTAATTTTTGCAATTTTCAAACATTTTAATTTAAAACAAACCGGTAGAGTATAGGGGAGCTACAGAACCAGAATGCATTGTCCCAAATCAGCTTAACATTTACTTAAATTATTAGGAACAGTCAATTTGCAGGCTTGAATTGGAAGTTTCCATTTCTTCACATTTTCAATTGAATCGCATTTGCTCAAACAAAAACTGACCTGCATGATCGTCTTTGGAACCTGCAGAGCCAAACAAAGCCGGACTGCTCCTGCGAACAGCGGATCCGTTGCCGGGAGATTGAGAAGGAGGGAGCCGGGACTTGAACGACGACGTTCTGAAACTCACGGGGCGATCCAACTTCACAGCCCCCCTCTGAGCGACGCCGTTTCGGGAAGCCATCGTTCAATTCAAGTGCGGAGAGATTTCACAAACGCATTGGCTGAGAAATTTGAAAAGCCTCAGTGACTCCGCTGTGTGTCTGACGTTGAGGGTCAGGGGTTTCTTTTGTGTTGCTTGGTTTGATGGTTTCAAAGTGAAGAAAGTGCTTGAAGACATGGAGAGAGAGAGAGAGAGAGAGAGAGAGTGGGGGATGGGAGGTGGGGCCCAAAGGGGCCATAGTGTGCGGGAAGAGACAGAGTGAGTCGCAGATTGGGCGTGGGTCCCGCATTAAAGTTCATTTGGGTTTGAAGAGGTGGCGCAAAATTACGAAAATGTCTGTTGTCTTTGTCGCTGGTATCACATCTTGCTTGTTTTGGTATCTGGATGTGGGGGAACTTTATTTTTTATTTTCCAATGGATGGGAAAAACCAACACACAAAGATATTATGGGTTTGAATCCAGAATCATTTGGTAGAACACCAAAAGTCTGTCTTAATCCAACTAACACCTCATTAGTATCTGGATATGGAGAAGTGAATATCTAAATCATGATCTTTTGATGAATATTTGAATCATGATCTTTCAATTTTTTTAGGCAATCATTTTTTCTTCTTGTTTATTCAAATTTGCTTGTTATTCATCATTCACAAACACGCTATTTGTCTTCTTCAAAAATTATCTCTTTATCTTCTTCAACCACTCTCTCAAATTCGTCAATCTTTCTCCCCTCCACAAATCAAGAAGCAATTCTCTTATCACTTGTATCCATCAAATATTTCCAATTCGTCGTATCTTTAATCCTTTGCAAATCAAAAGTTCTTTTTTTTTGACACCATGTCCAAGATAATCCGAAAGAAAATGCGTTTTCTCAACTGTATCCCAGTGGAGAAAGAGGGACCAGAACAACATACAGTCTAAGAAGAAAATAGCAATGGCTTTTCACTAAATGGTGTATGTCTATCCCGAGAATCCCAAGTGTGTGCCTTTCATTTTGAAGGTGAAAGAGATGGGAGCCATTTGGAGGACAACAAAGCCTCTCCCAACTACCTTGATGACCTCTTCAATATCATAGATCAGTCAAGAGGATTGATGTGTTTTGAAAACACATCAAGAAATGAGCTTTATATTTGGAATGTTACCCAAGAGAAACTTGAACAAATGATAGAAAACTCTAGTCTTCTTCAAGGTTTTGGCTCATATGTGTTTGGCCATTCAAAGGATGGAAACCAGCTGAGGATCCTCAAACTCATACCACCCTTGATTGTAGTAAGGGTAGAAGGCAAGGGAATCGAAGAGCAACAAAATATTGAAGTTGTCTCTTATGAAGGTGGATCTTAAACAAGATCTAACCATTGCAATACTTCGTTTATTCCTACTGGTCTTAACATCTTTTATTAAGGATGGCTGGATGTATTGGAAGACTCATTTGTTACCAAAGACAAGATAATTGCTCAAGACATGGAAGCATCCAGCTTTTATTGGCTACCACCTCTACATAGTTAACTGAATCTTAGAAGCATAAAAGTTAGCCTTGGTATCCAAAAGCACCTAGCCATTCGTGGCTTTCTTAAAATAGTGACAGACGATTTAAATGTGCTGCTTCTTATGCAAAGAGAACACATGAGGTGGGATTAAACCCTTTATACAGTCTTGAAGGTTGCTGTTATTATTCCCAAAGAACACGAGTGAAATACACTCAACTTTTGCAACCTTAAGTTGTATATGGGGTCTATTCCCACCTCAGGTGTTCTTTTTGCACAAAAAGCAATACATCCAAATAGTATGTAGCAGTTTTCCGATAGCCACAAATGGCTAACTGCTTCAGGAAACCAAGTTCAACTCTTATGTTTTCAAGATTCAGTTTACTAGGTAGAGGTGGAAGCCAATTAAATTAGGTGTTTCCATGTTTTGGGCAATTATCTTGCCTTTGGTAAGAGAGAATGTCTTTCAATACATCCGGCCATCGTTAATAAAGATGCTAAGACTGGAGGGAATGAATCAAATATCACAATGCTTGGATCTTGTCCAAAGAGACAACTTCAATTTTATGTCGCTCTTCGATTTCCATGGCCTTGGCCCTTGCTAGAATCAATGGTGATAAGAGCTTGAGGATCCTCAACTGCTTCCCATCCCTTGAATGGCCAAAGCCAGAGGAGCCTAAACCTATAAGAAGACCAAAGATGTTTATCCTTTGCCCAAGCCTTTCTTAGGAAACATTCCAAATATAAAGCTCATTTCCTGATGTGTTTTGCATATCAATCCCCTTGACTACCCTATGATATTGAGACGGTCATATGGTAGTTGGGAGCGGTTGTGATGTCCTCCGGATGGATCTCATCCTCTTTCATCTTCAAAATGAAAGAGGCACACTTTGGATTCTCGGGATAGATATATAACATATGGTGAAAAGTCATTGCCCTTTTCTTCTGAGACTAAACGATAGGTTGTTGTGGTTCCTCTTCCTTTTCAAAAATACAGTCAAGAGTACGCATTTTTCTTGGGATTATCTTGGACATGGTGTCAAAGAAAAGAACTTTTGATTTTCATTGGATTAAAGATATGACGAATCGGAAAGATTTGATGCATACAAGGGAGAAGAGAATTGCTTCTTGATCTAGGGAGGGGAGAAAGATTGACGAATTGGAAAGATTCAGATTGAGACAAAGAAAGAGTGGTTGAAGAAGACAAAAAGATAATTTTTGAAGAAGGCAAATAGAGAATAGAGCGTGTTGGTGAATGATGAGTAATAAGCAAGTTTGAATAAACAAGAAAGAAAAAAGATAGTTGTTATTGAATTTGTGAAATAGACTAGAGAGAAGATTTGAAAAAAAAACAAGGGAGAACATAGCGTGTTCTTGAATTTGTGAAAAATAAAATAAAATGGTCATTAATGTATAAGAACACCACACATGCTCAAAACTCTGGCACATGCAAGTTTATTTCGTCCTTTATTACGCACCGCTTTCTATTTGTGGCATGTTTACTAATCCGTAATTAAAATCAAAATAAAGAGTTGAATTCCTATTACAGATACTCATGTGTTTACTTCACATGGTGAAATGAAAATGAGAAGGGGGCATACACAAAATCAAGAATTCAACTCCTCATTTTGGAGGAATTAGACTCTTAAGTAGGAGGTGGTACTATAATTCTTGTAGACTAACCTATTAGGAATCCATTTTTTTTACGCATTATATCCTCACATAATTTTTAAAAGGGATTTTATTTTCCCACTCCTATTTTGTTCACTTACACTCCTTTTGTTGAAAATTGTATGTTCCTCCTCCTCTTTTTGTCCACTTACACTCCCTTCTTTTTTATTTTATTATAAAAGGCAATAGAATTTTATTAGATCAATAGAATAAAGAGTACAAAAGATACAGTAAAGGGAGACATCCCAATAACAATATGGCAAACATGGGTAAAACTTCCCCAGTGACCTGAGCCAGCCGAAAAAATGAAACAATCTAGAGAGAATCAAACTTGAAAATAACTTTTCTAAACCCCTTTCAACAGCCATAATTTCCCCGAATATAGTCCAATGACTTCAAAAATAAAAACTAGCCACTAACCGGCATGACTCTCTTAAAGAGAATAAGATTACCCAATAAACTCAACTAAGTTTCTAGAATCATGAGAGAAAAAACATAGAAAACTCATTGAGTTTATGGACTTTTTTGAACAAAATAAACCAAAATAAAAAAAACTAAAATAATGTCGACAAAAGGAAAAACAACTGCCGCTAATCTTCCTTCGAGAAATGACATAAAGAGCGTCAACTAGTTACTCCAAGGCCTTAACGCACCAATAAGCAATGGATCTACCATGAAAGCCGCAACATCTCAAAGAGTAGCCTCGCAAGATGAGGCACAACCAAAGCCAGTCCAGAACTGAGACAATAGATCAACCAAAAGAAGAGAAGATCGACATAGCTAGGTCCACCAGAAGTCGAAAAGCAATGAAGATCTGATGAGATCCGAGGGAAAATCCCCAGATCTAAAGTGTTCTCTATCTTTTTTTAATTAAGAGTTTAAATCTTATTGACTCTTAATAATTATGTGGGATTGCTTATTCTATACTTACACTCCCTTTTTTGTTATAGTAAAAAGTATTTTTAAAAAATAAAATAGAGCTTAAGTGGACAAAAGGGGAGTGGAGAAATCAACACCCTGTTTAAAATTTCAAATTTGTCATATACTTTAACTCAGCAACGAGGGCATTTTAGTAATCAATTTGGTTTCAATTTCAATTCATGGAAATTTAGTAAACTTGTAGGGAATTAGTATCACTCCTACCCCAAATTCCATATGGTTTAGTAAATAACTTCAATAAGAATCTGGATTCTAACTCTCCTCAATCTAACTCCTCCCCAATTCAATTCCTCATAATTCGATTATAGATTAGTAAACATGTCATTAAGTCTTTGGCTCCACTTGTGGTCTCCGCAATCAGTTGACTTTGGTTGTCGGTTGTTTAGTGGCAAATCATTATTTTCTTTTTTTTAATCCTAAATAAATAAATTTAGTGGGTGTTTGGTATCCTATTAGAGTATGGAACTCAAAATTTTGGATTTTTCTTAAAAATAAAGTGTTCTAAAATTTATTTTTTAAGATTCAAAAACTTGTTAGGTATCTAACTTGAAAACTATTTCTAAATCTTAAAAGTTTGAAGACTCGTTTGGTTGAATTCTTGAAAACGATTTTTTTGTTCAATTCATGAAAACTGTTCCTACTCTTCTTATATAGATTTTGCTTTCTTGATCATTAAGCACACAAAACAAATGAAAAAAATGAATCATTGTGTTGGGGTTGCATGAAATTGGTCATATATCAAAATAGCATTTTTTAAACATAAATCATTATAATTTCGTTCACATTTTAATTTTTTGCTAATCTCATATTATATTTACATCCAAGAAGTACTATGGTTATTGATAAACACCAACTAAATTAACTTAATTTTCATAAACAACAAGCGAAGTCGAGATATTACATGAAGAAATCAACAAAATGCAAAATTGAAACTAGTTGAGTCAAGGCAACTGGTGTACAATTTGGCTTATGTGAAGAGAACGAAGCGCAAAGCAAAGAGGGGGAGAAGGAGATGAAAATTATTGCGATGATTAATACTTTGCATGTCGTTTTATTTATTTATTGATCGATCAGGACGTATCTTATTGACTTTTAAGAAGTAGAGTAGTCAATTACGTGACTTAGTGTACAAGAAAAAAGATAAGAAATGAAAGATGTGATCATATTAACCTCTCACCTCACCCCATTTCATAAGGTGGGCTAACTTGTTTACTAATCTGTAATTCTTAAAAGATGAGAAAGTCATAAGAAAAATCTAAAATGTTTAGGGAGAGAGGGTCGAAGAGAGAGAACGAAGAGAGAGATGGAGAGAGAGGGATGCAGCAAATTGCTTTTTGAAAAAACAGACTTTTTTGTTATCAAATTTTGTGGTGTTTTTTGTAGTGATTTTTGGATTTTGGTACTTAAAATGCCTCCCAATCAAAATATTTGGCAGAAATATTTTCTTTTCATTTCCTGATAAGAAATGATGGCAACTAGGCCGTGGTGAAAGGGGGCGCGCGCTTTCATTGCTTTTAATGCAAAAAAGCTTGCATGCGAATGAACGATAGTGGCTCGAGTTTAAGGAATTCCCACACAAAAATACAAATGCTTGAAAGGTGAGTGGGTGCCTTTAAACCAGAAAAGTGGCTCAACTTTGGGGATGCTCCAGAAAAAATACAAATAACTATAAAAAAAATCTCAAGTAAACTACCTAAAAAGAGCCTAATCAAATGATTAGCAGCAAGTGCCAAAGTGACCCACATGCCATGCCACGTTTGATTTTGCAATTGCAATGCCCATGTAAGCAAAGTAGGAGACAAAAGGGCCAGCAAATCACATGGAATGACTTGACATTGTAGGGTCATCCTTTGACCAATAATTTCACTCTTATTAAATGTGTTCAAGTTTTTCTTTTATCACTTCCTTTTCCCATAACATGTTTCTATTATGCATGATATGACCGGATTCTCTGGCCCAAAACAACAAAATAAAAAGAAAAGGAAAAATAATTGAATAAAAGTTTGGCTTCATATCATGCTTTTTTTTGGGTACTTCATTTTGGTTTAATTATGGAAATAGTTGTTTTTCTAATGAGGAATATGTAGATGGGCTATTTTGTGAAGAAACAAAACTCAAATAATTTCTTTTATCAAAACATTTAAGTTTTTTAAAACCTTTTTTTATTAAGAATGGCGATAATATATTAAACTCACATACATTATACAGATGTATACTCAAAACATTAATGGTGTGTTTACTAATCAAGAATTGAATACAAAATTAGGAATTGAATTCCTGATTTTGGAGAAATTCAATTCTTGGGTGGGAGGTGGTATTCTAATTATTGGAGAACTAACCCATTAGGAATTCATCTTTTTTACCCATTATATCTTCACACAATTTTTAAAATTTCAAATTTGCAATATACTTTAACCTAATAATGAAAACATTTTAGTAATTAGAACCACTCACACCCTAATTCCATATAGTTTAATAAACAACTTCAATAGGAATCTGAAATCTAACTGTCCTCAATCAATATGATTTAGTAAACAACTTCAATAAAAATTCGGAATCTAATTAGCATGTTTACTAATCCGTAATTGGATTAGGATGAATTGAATTGAGGAGTTGGATTGAGGAGAATTAGATTCCATATTCCTAATGAAGTTGTTTACTAAACCATATGGATTGAGAAGAGTTAGATTCCAAATTCCTATTGAAGTTGTTTACTAAACGATATGGAATTTGAGTATGAGTGGTTTTAATTACTAAAATGTCCTCGTTATTTGGTTAAAATAGATGACAAATTTGAAATTTTAAAAATTGTTTGAGGATATAATGGGTAAAAAAGATGAATTCCTTATAGGTTAATTCTTCAGGAATTAGAATACCACATCTCACTCAAGAATTGAATTTCTCCAAAATCAGGAATTCAATTCCTAATTTTGTGTGGGCCCCACTTATTTTTCAATTCCTTAATTTGAAGTAAACACAAGAATCCTCCATAGGTGGAATTCAATTCATGATTAGTAAACACACAATTCCTCCTAATCCAATTGCGAATTAGTAAACATGTCATTATGACACAAATATCTGAACTAAATTTAGATCCCAACCATTGAACTTTTATCCAATGATAGTTAGCCATCAACATCTTTGGTCCATAGTAGCCAAGACATCTATCACCCATACTTTATTTCATAATTGACCAAAAAAAACTTTATTTCATTAAAAAAAAGTTATTTTCTTAACCAAAAACAATATTTCCAACCTGTAAATTGACTAATAATAGTACAAAGAGACATCAAAGTGGACCAAATTTAGCTTACTCCAAAAGAAAAACTAAAATGTCATAAAAAGAATCTCCAAAATAATAAAAACTCAGGAAAAAAAATCCACACGTGTCAGCATCCGAGTCAGCCATAGACACTCGCCGCCACTGTACAAAACCCTAATAAACAACGCACACACAGAACAGATATACACTCTCGCTCGCAGCCTCCGTCGTCCGCTTATTGACCCGTTCCCGGATTACATGGCCCGCCAATCCAATCGGAGCTCCGACCATCTCTGCATTTCTCTTCCCCGAACTCCTTCCACCATGATTCTCATGACTATTTCCATTTCCACTAACGCCACCAGCATTCACTGAAATTTCAACTCTGCCACTGCTTCCATTTCTCCTTCAAGCTTCAGGCTTTCGAATTCACTCTCTATTTCGGGTCGGGTCCCTGTAAGAATCGCAATCGGGTTCGCGCTGTGTCTTGGTAATGGCTACGCTCCAGAGCTGTAGAGTGTGCTTGAGAGAGTCTGCTCTCCAGCTTCCGCGTCACCATCTTACCGATAACTACAGGAGGTTTATCTCATTCTCTTATATTATATTATATTATTTTGTATTTAATTAATTAAAATTTAAATTCACTCATATTTGTCTTTTAATTTTGTTCTCCATTAGAGATTTGTATTTTAGTTATTAAATTAGACTACACTTTAATTAATTAAATCTGTATGCTAAAGAAAAACAGAATACAAAATTCATCAACTGATTAATTAGTTTATCAATTTCATTGTTTTGTTGTTTGATTTATTTATTTAATTTTTGTATTGATTCGAAGCAGTAGGACTGCAAAATGGAAGTGTCCGCGAGCAGCTGTAATCCCCAATTTTCATCTTCCAATGCGTAGTTTTGAAGTGAAAAACAGGTAATTTGTATGTATAATTATGTGGGGTGATGAATTTCATATTGAATTTGGTTCTAGGATGTTTGGTGGCTTCATTTTTTCTTAGCTTGTTTAGGATTAGAAGATCAAAATGCGTGCACAGTTGAACATATATAGATTACGTGAGAATAGATCATTGCTTTCTGTATTTTTGGTTTTCCAGTAAAATCTGATGTTTCGGTTCTTTAGTAGTGGGATATGCCTTTAGACTCCGGAACAACATGAACATCATTCATATTGCTAGGTCCCTGCAATCCAGATGACTAACTGAATCTAGACGAAATATCTTGAACAACTATTTTAATGTTGTGTCAAGCTATATATGTTTATCCACTATTAGAGATGGTTATTTAGTGTTGTTATGTTGCTTCTGTACTGTGGCTGATAAGAAAGCATGTGCTTTGGAAAACTACTGTGTATGCATGAAGTGCTACATGTGTATGTGAAAGCTTGTTAGAAGTGTAAATGCTCCATTTGAGCAAATTGTTCTTTATGCTAAGCATGCTCTATGTTTTCAGGACATCAGTGGACGATATAAAGTCACTTAGATTGATAACAGCCATCAAAACCCCATATCTACCAGACGGCAGATTTGACCTTGAAGCATATGATGCTTTGGTTAATATGCAGATTGAAAATGGAGCCGAAGGTGTGATTGTTGGTGGCACAACTGGTGAAGGCCAATTGATGAGCTGGGATGAACACATAATGCTCATTGGCCACACAATCAACTGTTATGGAGGATCAATTAAGGTAATAGGGAACACTGGAAGCAATTCTACTAGAGAAGCAATTCATGCTACTGAACAGGGTTTTGCTGTTGGAATGCATGCTGCCCTTCACATCAATCCTTATTATGGAAAAACCTCCTTGGAGGGATTGGTTTCGCACCTTGATAGTGTCATGTCAATGGGACCCACTATTGTATACAATGTGCCATCACGAACTGGCCAAGATATCCCCCCACGTGTGATTCACAGGTTGGCTCAGAGCTCTAACTTCGCAGGTGTCAAGGAGTGTGTTGGAAATGATCGTGTTGATCAGTATACCGACAAGGGAATTGTGGTTTGGAGTGGGAATGATGATGAGTGCCATGATTCTAGGTGGAACCATGGAGCTACTGGAGTTATATCTGTTACTAGTAATCTGGTTCCAGGTTTAATGCGAGAATTGATGTTTGGGGGGAAGAACCCTTCTCTTAATGCAAAGATAATGCCTCTGGTTGAGTGGCTTTTCCAAGAGCCAAACCCCATTGGCTTAAACACAGCACTTGCCCAACTTGGTGTTGTGAGGCCGGTCTTCAGGCTGCCATATGTACCTCTTCCTCTTGCAAAGAGGGTAGAATTTGTGAATTTGGTTGAGCAAATTGGGCGGGAGAATTTTGTCGGAGAAAAGGATGTGAAAGTTCTCGATGACGATGATTTCGTCTTAGTGAGTCGGTATTAGATAGTTTTCATGTTTAGGACTTCTGTCTTTTGGTTGTCTGAGTTACTTCCTTTAGAATTCATAAATGCTGTTTTAATTTACATATATTGATGTTTTCGGGATGCTATTTTCTGTAGTGGTTGTGTGTGTCAATAACTTCAGCATGTTTGAATGTGATTATCAAAAAGTGTTGTTTCTTGTTTATCACATCTACCCTTGGCTGGAGCAGTTGCATTACTTGCTGAACCTGTGATTATATAAAGTTAAAGCTGTTACTTTGTCCTTCACATGCCAGTAACCCTATCTTGATGCTCTCAGATTCACATGATTGTTGTTTTTAACTTTTGTTGACCTGAAAGTGTGAAGCTTCGAGAAGTCTCTCATCTTTCAATCCTCTAATAATGCTTGTAGATGAAATTTGAAATGTCTATCTTACCCTCTGCTTCATGAAAGGAAGTCTCAGTGAAGATAATCAAAGGTGAGGACCAACAACAGAAGCAGCTATTTAATAAACTATATCATTTAGGAAAATAAGTAAACCATCAGCAAACAAAGCCCATCAGACCTTGGGCTTCGTTGGGCTCCCACAATCATCATAGACTCAGGTGACGTGGCAGCCCAGCCCACTTGAGCCGAAATGACGGGAAAGAAAGGTTAGCCATCTCATATGAGAGTTCAGTTCGTTAACAGATTTCATGATCATCCAAATTTGACGAAGTGAAAACCTGAATTTAGAAAATTAAACTACTGAATATCTGCAAACCCTTTTTCTTTGTTAAATTGTCCGTTTTTAAATTGTTATTTTGTATTTTTATCAGTTCAATGCCTAAGCCCCTCACATGGCTTTTGATTCATTGTTCATCAAAACATCTTCCTTCCTTGGCTTAACCGACTTACCCGTTTATGATCAGATTCGCAACATACGATTTCGGTTTCATCCTGATCTGAGTTCTAACGAACATGAACTAGTTTTCTGTTTCCTGCTCCTTTTGATTTATTTGAGGAGAAGAGGCCTCCTCTGCCTACACATAATTTTGACTTAGCTTTGAATACAAATAATTGGTTTCCTCAATTTTCTTCCTGTGGTTGGTTGTAGCATTTTGCATCACTAAGAAGTAAGATTAGAAGCATGATCATGTGAGGGGTGTTAAGAACATTCCAAAGTCTGGGCATAGATTGATAGAGGTATAATCACACACCCTTCAAATATCAGAAGAGATTTATATAAAGTATTAAATGAAATATACTTGTCCCCCAAATTGGACGGCTATCTGTCAAGCATTGTTTAAGATATATGTACATTTATGGACATGAGGATGATTTTCCTTATCTATTTATTTTTTTATTTTATTTTTTTGGGGGACCTGAGACTCTTAACAAATTTGGGGGGGTCACCTGGGTTTTGAGGAGACAGACAGAGACATGCATCACAGAATCTCAATCTGAAAGACTTCTTAACCTTTACATTACATGTACACACCGTCACAGTAAACACTGTCCCTGAGAGGACACATCTGGGTAATATCTTCTTTTGCCACATGCCTTGTCTCACACACGAGTAAAACTTGAGTAAAACTTGCATGTAACATGTTTCACACACCTTTTTCTATATTTCTCTCGTCACGTGATAAGAGAGACAAAGAGAAAGATGTATGAAACTTGGGATATGCAAGTTTTTTTGCTCTCTCACACAGGCAAAAAACAAACAAGAAAAAAAGGAAAGTGAAGTTACAGAAGAATATGTAAAAGGATTGCACATACTAATCTACATGACACACATAAAAGGTAAATCATCCATAATTAACCAAAATTAGCCCACAAACTAAGTGAGGTGCGGGGGAAGATGAGACATTAGAATTTAGAACTTCCCCAACAAGGAGATGAAAAAACAAATCAAGACTAAGAGGGGCCCCCAGTAGAACTACTCCTTGTTAACTTTTTTTTTCTAATAATAATTTTATGAAAATTGCAAAGCATTAAATTAAATATATGTTTACATGCATATATTGGTACTGTTTCATTTGTTGGGAGAGAGCTTCTTCTGTTGGAGCTGTGAAAACAAGGCTTGGTTCTCTTGGACAAGAAGAAGTGCTTTTCTCCTCAGCTTCTTGTTCTCTTCTATAATGCTCTGATTCTCCATGTATAGCTTCAGGTTCTTGATTTCCATCTCTACCTTTGCACCTCCTATCTCTGCCCCTTTTGGTTCTTTTGCTGTTTTCCTCTTCCTGTTAGCATACATATAACAAATCTCTTAGATAAAAAGTAAAAAACCGAAGAAGACAAACAGAGAGATAGATAGATAGATAGATTGATTGATTGATAGATATATAGATAAATGGAGAGAGAGAGAGATATATAGACTGTGAAGGAACAAGACCTGTTGATTAAGCGGTGAACTCGAAAGTTATGTTGGTTTGATGGCCTTCGAAGGCGAAAAGCAGAGTATTGAGGACTGCATGGAGTCATTTCTGAGGAGTTCATACACATTGTTTTCCTCTACAATTCAGTTGCTGCTTTTCTCTGAGAGAGAGAGAGAGAGAGAGAGAGAGAGAGAGTTAAATGTGTGTAAACCTGGAGAAGAGAAAGCTAACAAAAATGTGGGTTGTGAAAAATGTTCTTGGACTTTAAATAGCAGAGGTCACTTGGCAGAACCCAGGAGAAAAAGGTGAGCCACATAACTATTGTTTTGTGTTTGTATCTGTCTCCCTTGGTGAGAGAGAGAGAGAGAGAGAGAGAGAGAGAGAGAGAGAGAGGGCTTTTCATAGCAATGATGGCGCAAAGGGTCATCATTACAAAGGCCAGTAGGGGATGAAATTAATTGCAGAGGAAAAGAAGCTAGAAAAATAAATAAATATTAGAGGGTTCCCTTATTCCTTTTGGCATCTTTTCCACATATAACTTAACGAACGCGTCAAAAACACAGAAGGAAAATTGTTCCCATAAATGTCAAACTGTTATTTGTACACAGAAGGAAAATTGTTCCCATATGTCTCAAACTGTTATTTGTCGGTAACAAGAAAATGCTATGATTAATTTCCTATAACATACAGTCCCCCTAACTCCTAAGGAGGATTGAGTGTTGAGAGGGGGCAGTCGCACTTGGGTTTTGTTGCGGCACATGGAAAGTGACAATATCCCAACTTGGTAGAGCCACTTTGTTGAATTTTAGAACTTCCCCCCTTTGAGTTTCATTTCAATTAATAGGGTTGGGTTTCTTTTCTGCAGAGCCCTCAATGTGGAAAATGACTTATTTCCATGATCATGTGCTGCAATCAATCAACCAAATCATTACTGTAGAAATCTAGTTTGAATACTCAGAAAACATTTGGATGCATATTTCCTAAAGCTAAACAGATTTTGTTTTAAATATATTAATTAATTAGTTAATAAACAATTACTTTAATTAAGTCAATGACTAATGGGGTGTGAGGATTATATGAATGGGGTTGATTCTGAAATTCCACGTGAAATTATGGCAGATAATTAGCTGGAGAAGATATATGGAGGCAAAATGGGGCATATTGTCAAAAAGTGGGTGTTTGTTTTTGAACTTTTAGTTAGTTCTTATCTTAAGCAATCTGTTTTTATAAGGCTCGTGTTTGAAAAGTAGACGCAAACCCTTTGGAACCCTCTTTTGCTTTTACATGAGAAAACGTTTATATATGTCATATGGTCAAGATTCATAACGTGTAAACTCAGAACTTATAGATGTAATCATTTCCTCTAAGCACAATTTAAAGATGCTTACCAACCAAGAACATTCTTTATCCTTGTTAGCGTTGGCTGAGGTACCATATTAATTTACTAGATGTACGGTTCTTTTTCTTGAAAGATAAGTACGAATAGTTGAAATTAACAATTCAATAGTGTAAATATTTCGTTAGATAGTTGTAACAAGACTTCCAATGTGAATATATATATATATATATATATGTTATGAATACCCAAGTTGGTTAGAGCAGATGTGCTCCCCACTTCTCATTTTGCACTTGAATTCGAATCCTCCTCCTCGTAATTTAGATTAATTATCGTTTGTATAAAAATATTATATGTGTTATGATTTATTTTAATTAGGTTAGTTTGTCTAAACTTATGAAGGAAAAAGGTTCACGTGTAATGTCACGTGCAATTCACGTGGGCATTTTGGGGTAGGGCCTTGCGAGAAGCCAAGGGAAATGAGTAGTTTATTGGAAGGGATGCTAAGTATGGAGGATGAAGAGGGAGTAGTCAATGTTGTTAGGTCCTCTCCTTTTGTCTCTTTTCTTGGTGTAATTGAGTGCCAAAGCCATACTCATTTATTTGGAAAATGAACCCCATTTTGGCTTCATCTTCTTCTTCACCATCATCATCACCACCATCTCTTTCTCTCTCTCACCCATTGCCATTGGATGGTAATATCATCATTATGATGGTAGTGGCAATCGTATTTTGTCCAAATTCAGCTCAGCCACTTCACATGGTCCCTTAACTCTAGCTGGTTGGACACTTAACTTGCCAGCCCCATAATACAATTGGGGACCAAATTTTCACATTTTTGTCACAAGCCTTATGATTTGCTACCTACAAGGAGCTAAATAGGTTCGGTGGATAAAATGAAATGCTTTTCTTTTCTTTTCGCAAAAATACTAAGGATAGATGATGTCATTACATATTCTTCATGTTACGCTAACTCACAACATAAGATATTGTTGACTTTTGCTTTTGTCAAAATGTGTGGTTCATATTCATAATACGTGTCAATATAAACATTTATCTGACAATATAAGTCTAGCAATAGAACATTATCCTAAAACACCTAAAATAAAACCGCCGACCAGAAAAAAGATGGTGTACTATATGATGACATACTTAGTGTAGTAGGTGGTATACACTGTGATTATAGGCATGTATTAGAGTGGGCATAGAACTGGACTATAGTCCCTCATCATGCCCTTTTGGACATGGGATGGATGTTTGGCTGTTTGATAATTAGGGCTACGACCAGAGCAGGCTTCACTCATTTCTTGTGATACTATCTCCTCAGTACTTATATACTACCCATGAGGGAGATGAAGGAAGTCAACAAACAAATGAAGCTCCTACCATTTTCAAAAATGATCTCATTGCTTTCACTTTGGTTTTTTGCTTACAACTTTCGAATCTTTTCTTGTTTTCTGTACAACTGTTTTTGGGAGAAGAACATGATAAATACATTTGAAGTGTGTGTGATAAGCCGACGGCCTCATGGCTTAAAAATAAAAGTATTTACCTGCATATAATCTCATATTCGAATCCTAATAGCACATCTCTCTTTTCATTTCCAAACTTTAACACACACAAAAATTGTGTGTGATAACAAATATTAATGCTCCCCTACAATTTTCGTATTTCAATTCATCACCTTCAATAAATATATACTTTTGCTACACATGGTTCCACTACTGAGAATAGTTTAGGGCACTTAGTAATTAACGAAGGTCACAATAGAAAAGGGGTACCTAGAACTTCTTATGGAGGATACCACAAACCCAACTCTCTTCTCAAATTTATATTTCCCTTTTTTCTCAATTCTCTCATTCATAACAAGTGGATCCTCTATGGGCCTTCCAATAATCCTTTATGTGATCAAGAGTAGAGGAAAAACGAAGTTAGAACAAAAAGTTGGGTTTTAAAACATTTTTTCTTCTGAACTCCTTTAAATTCAAAGTCTATGGGAATTCTAATCGAATTTGTGTTTTCTTTTGAACTTATTGTAATTTTAAGGGTTAATCGTTTTATTAGTCGTTGAATTTAGACTCGATTTGCATTTGAGTCATTCAATTTCCAAAATCATTCCCGTGGTCCTTCAACTTCAGTTTTGTTCGGACAAATGGTCATACCGTCAATTTTGTTAACTTGTTTGTTAAATGCAGGGGCAAAATGATATTTTTGTATTAAATTGATTAAAATATGAATAAAAAATTAAAATAAACTCTCTCTCTCTCCCTCTATCCCGATTTCTACTCCCCCCGAACTTTTAAATTTTTTTTTGGTTGGTTTTTTATTTTATTGTTATTTTAAAGATATAATTTTTTATTTATTTTTTTGGTTTTAATATAAAAATACCATTTTGCTCCTGTGTTTAATAGAAAATTTTAACAAAATTGACGGTAGGACCATTTGTCATAACGAAAGTGAAGTAAAAGGGCCACGGAAACGATTTTGAAAATTGAAAGACTCAAATGCAAATCGAGTCTAAATTCAAAAATTGGTAAAATGATTAACCTTAATTTTAATTCAGTGTAATGTAATTTCACATGAACCTTTTCCTTATTATGACTGCTCATGCACCTTTCACCATCAACCAATGGTGGTCCACATCACCATCACCAACACCAATTATCCATCCATCTGCCACTCAATTTGCCTACTGCCATCGATTGCCCTTAAGATTGGCACGCATCCTCATCCTAACAATTTTTGTTATTTTATTTCTTTCTTTCTTTATTTATTATTATTATTTATAAGTTACGTATTTGGAAGGGATTCTAAACATGGACTTTCTCATTACAATTTATCTCAGTTCATAAGAAAGATGCCACGACACAGACCATGATGCTTTCTTTTCTAAAGGCAAGAAGGAAGAGCGTTCGAGTGTTGGAACGAATTAAGTATATTGATTGCTGCCTTGACAATTTTGACTTCCTAAATTATCCACTTGGTTGACAAAACTCACTGATTCTGACTTGTAAGCCAAAAGTGCTCATTACTTTGAGATCATAATCCAACAACTAAAATTTGACTTTCTAAATGACATGGTATGCCTTTGCTTTGGAGAAAAAAGGATTCTTAGACCATGAACTCTTCTCCTCCCGGAGAAAAACTTACACGTAATGGGTGTATCTTTCATGTGCTAAAGGGTTGACACATGTTACATGTTTCCCCAGTATGATCGAGTCTCCAATGCACATTTTCACCAGGGCAGACACATTTGCAAAGATAGAATGTCACCAGTGCTCAAACTTTCGACCGTAGATGGGGAAGGGGACTCTTAAGCCTCAATGAACATCAAGTCCTAATTATAAGAATGACAAGGAGGGGAGGGGAAGGGGAGGGGAGAGTGGAGCAACATGTACTCAAAAAATTAATACTAAGACAAATCTACTCTTCAAAAATTTCAAAATACCATACCTTACTCAGATCCCATTTTTGAGGTGGCAAATTTAGGCATGCCAAGTTACTACCTAGGTTCAACATCCTAGAGGCATGCCAAGTTACTACCTAGGTTCAACATCCTAGATCATCACCCCATGGCATTTGATCATTGCCTGCCCTCGCCAGTCAAAAACAAAACAAAAAATTTAATTCCCTGGTGAAAAGGGTATAGAAAAAGCTAAATATATACACCATAACTGTCAACTGCACGGAGACGCGAAATCCAGACATGTCTTGCGTATTTACAGGTCCATTCGTGTCCAAACCAGATAAGTATTAGAGTAGTTAGTGCATTCCTTACACGCCTATTATCCAAGAGAATCTTCTGTATCTTGTTCATCTTCATCCATTGCATCACCCAATTTTTTATCTTCAGCAACCTGATCACTGCCCTCAGTCTCTGAATCCGAAATTGATCCACCTTCAGCATCAGTTCTGTTATCTTCTTCATTGTTCGAACAACTCTCAGTATCTGAGTCGGATGCAGTACCCTCTTTTTCTCTCCCGTGATCATCACTATCATCCACAGTTCCACCGAACTGCCCTTTTAAGTCTGGAGCAACAATCCCAATCATTTCACTCAGTGCTTGACGTTCGCGATTCTGTCTTCTGGCAGCAGCATCAGAAGAGGGATTACTTTGGCTCTCAGCCACCTGATCAGTGGAGTCGTGTGGCCCGGCAGCACCTTCCTCATTGTTGTCTCTACTTCTTTGAGATTCATTATCTCCACCGAGAGAAGGGGCTGTGCTGCAAGCCCAGCTACCAATAACTTCAGAAGCTATAAGGTCTGCTGTCCTGATTGCGCCACAGCCTTCCGTATCTCCCATATCTTTTAGAGTTTCACGGGGGCTATTTGATTGAGAGTGACGCTCCTGACAAATCATTGGTACCTGCTCATCGTTTTCTTGTATGTTGGCTTCATCATCAAGTTGCATCGTATCCCCATCAAAAGTGACAATCTTATTCAGATCAATATTCTGCTCGCCGTTGATTCCAGGGCTTTCAGTTTCAGGAACTTGCTCAGTCTCAATGCCATCTCCCTCCATAATTGGTGCTGTGCCAACACCATCAATCTCAGAACCAAAGCCACCCTTGACCCCATGGTCTGCACTTGTAAATTCTACCTCTTCGGTATGTTGACCTTCTTGGCTTCTGATATCACAGTCATGCTTCTCTGTAACACTAACTTCATCACTAGAAGTTACAACTTGATTTCTGTCAGACCTCTGCAGTGTTGTAGCTGACCCTGCTTTACCAGTAATGTTATTATGATATCCGATTGCTTCATTTCCTCTGCCTTCAGTTCCACTTATATCACCAACAGTCACATTGAGGTCAATATCAACTGATGTGTTATCATAATTTTCCTCATCTTCCAGCGTCCTCTGCATTGATTTCAACTGTTCCTGCTGTTTAGCAAAAAGTACAGAAATCTCCTCGGTTGTGGAATAAAATGCTCTTAGCTGTGTCTCCCTGCATAGAAACCATATGTTCACCGTTTAAGTAAATGACTCCTTGAAATGGTGCAAATCCAGCGTTAAAAAAAGAAAAAAGAAAAGGCATAGTGGCAAATTACAACCCCCCCGCTCCCCCAAAAAAAACTCGATTGTTAAGAGTACAAAAATTTGTACAATCCAAAAACTTGGGGGGGTCTGATCATGAATAATCCACAAAAACACTTCAACAGAAAGAGTTTCACAAACTCAGCAATGACATAACAGGGAAATGAGGGATCGGAGAAACATAAAATAAATAAATAAAGAATATAGCCACAAAATTGCAGATATGAGAAAAACAGTTTACTCAAGCCCTATGCAGCGGTAATAAAATTACATTATATAATCCTTCAGGAATCTTTACCTAAGCATAATTCTTTCTCTGGCAGCTTTAAGTCTCCGTCTCTCAAAATCAAGATCTCGCATAGCAGCATTTATCTCTAGTTCAAGGGCAGAAACTTTGGCCCATGCTTCTTCTCGAGCCGCCTGCTACCAACAGCAAAAAATACATCAGCTAAAGAAGTAACTATAAATACATACAATAAATTTCTTTCTGCTTCTACCTACAAGACAACATGGTTAGCACATTATACCATTTACAACACCGTAGAAGGCAAAATAAAAACTTGCATTTCTACCTTTTCACTCTCAAGCTCTTTCCGCAGTCCTCTCATCTCATGTTCAAGTTCTTCTACTCTCTGCCCAAATATCCAAAATGTGGTAAGGAACTTAGCTACAACAGCTATTTGCAAATGAAGATAAACTATAATGATATCTAAGTAGGCACAAAGGGGCATATTACTATTTTTCGACTTTCGGAGGTTGACTGCTCTTCAGAAAGTTGGGTTTCAAGCTGGCGAACTTTATAGTCAGAGATAACCAACTTTTGCCTAGTGTCTTCCTGCAGCACACAGGGGAGTCAAGATAAAGACCTCCAATGGTTCAAACGAAGTATTTAATTACACAACATGAAATATTTTATATATATATATATATAAAGGTACTGCCAACATTACCAATTTGGTTCTCAAGGTTTCTAATAGTAAACATGTTTCTCTCTCTGATTCCTGAGACCACAAATGTCAATATATCATTCCTCAATACCACCAAAATATTATAAGCATCCACCTATGAAATAATGAACTGTAAAAGCATCCAGACCTGAAGCTTATTAATTACTTCTTGTTGCTCTCTCTGTCGTCTCGTGGCAGCATCTGAAAATCGTTTTATTTCCTCTTCAGCCTCTAGTTGAGCTTTCTGCACTGCTGCTTTTAGATCTGCTGCAGCCTTTTCTCGTTCTTCTCTTCTCTGATTGCGCTCTTCATCCAGTTGTGCCTTGAGTTCAGCTATAGATGCTTTCTGACTACAAACAAGAAATAAGACTATCACAATATTTTGCAACACAAATAAAACTTGCTCTAGCTTTCTGACTAAGGTGGGAAGAGACAGGCAAGGCACCACTGTTCTAGACAAAACAAGCCATGCTAGCATCAGCATGCTCAAATGAAGCAAGATAAACAAGTAGTTAATGTGTAAATCAATATTACCAAAAAATAGCACAAGTCATCCCAGCTATAGCCATTTGTTACACTGCTTTCCATCACTTCTAAATGGAAAAAAAAAATGGTAAAAAGAAATAAAAATTATTGTAAATTTTATTTGAATGTATTGTTAATGCCGGGTTCCTGCAATGCTTTTACCAATCACCACAACTCTCTGATTCAAAAAAGTTGCCCCCAAACAAAATGGTGTCCATGTTCTTCCCAGGCCATGGATCAGAAAATTTGGAACTCTAGATTTGTGCACGACATAAAATCGGGTATAACGGGAAGCAACTTGAACTCCTAGCCAGAAAAAAATGGGGCCAGCTATTCAAACAATATTGTGTTATTTCTTATTGGTAATACTATAAGTTGACTCTATTGAGAAGAATAATTATATTAGAAAACACATGACCAAATAATATGTGCTTTACCTATTGACTATTTCATTTGCTTCAGAACATGACTGCATAGCAGCACTGAGCCTTTCATTGAGGTCTTCGATAGCATGTTTTGTTTCTGCAGATATTCTACTGGCATCTACCAGATCCTTCTGTTTAATCTCCAGAGTGTGATGCAACTCACTGAGTTGATCAAGGTAAGGTCTTGCAACTGATTCTTTCAATTCTTTCTTTTCCTGCAAATTGAACAACACCTTTCATCTATAAGCAGACTGTTGTGAGCGAGAGAGATCACAAGTCAACAGCAGCATACATTTTCATGACGCTCAACAGCCAGACGATTCTCATTGCGCAATGTATCAATTGTAACAACTTGAGTTTCTAATTGCTTCCTCAATTCCTGAATACGGGAGTTTTCAAAGTTAATTATATTGACTGTCCATGAACAATTAACAAAAGTCCTATACGTCAGCAACCACTACCGTAATATCATCAAAATGAGATACCGTGTTTGACCGTTGAAGACTTCGAAAATCATCAAGAGATATAGGACCCTCCGGAGCACCAATGCCAATACCTTTTAGTCTCTTCGTATCAGAAACAAAATCCTCTGTATTAAAAAGAGAAAAGACGTCAAAAAATAATGAAAACTATGTCACATACAAGAACAAGTAATATTAACTACTCCGCCAGAGCTACATCCACAGTCATGCAGACCATTTGATCTACCTAGAAACACAAGAAATAGAATGAGGCACAGTATCCCTACATTCTCTAGTTTTCATTTTTTTTCTTCATTCGTCTTATTTCTCCAATTCTCTTTCTAATTTTTTTTCTCGTTTTGGAAATTTCAAGAAATGAAACCTTAAACCCCACAAGACACCTTTAAATGCTAGGCCGACAACAGTGTTATTTCACTGCCAACTCCAAAAAAAATTTCTAGTTTCAGGTTCTCCAGAAGTTGATCACCTCTAGGGCTTAGCCATCAAATTTTTATCCTCATTAGTAGCATTTGACATAGCTTAAGTACTACAAATTTCTAATCGACAACGGAACATTTGTTTTGATCAAATCTCTACGAATCTATTATGACCTGAGTAAAATAGTTATGTACAGTGGCACTTCCCAATCAGCAGTTTCCACCGAAAGACTTGAATGCTTTCATGGTTGCCACAACCACAAGAAAGATGTGGTTTAGCCCCATTTCTGATTTTTAACAATTGTAGGAACACCACATGTACTCACCATCTAATGTTGACTCCAATATGAGAGCAGCATGAGCACACACGAAGAAAACTATATAAAGTGGATTAACAACTACCATACTAACATTGTCATGAATACCTGCTTTTCTTTTTGCAAATGTACCATCTGTACTGGTATTGGACACTAAAACTTCTCTGTATACGAATGCAAATGCAACATCTGTAATTATATGACAGATAAAAAAGGTCAATAACTTTCTGTAAACGAGACTATGGCTTATCACAAACTATAAAATAAAAAAAATAAAAAATAAAATAAAGGAATCTCAACACAAACCCTTAGAATTAACACCTCTCAAATTATACTTTAAGAAGCCTACTTAATCTCAGCATCTCGATTATTAATAATTACCATGCTGAGGAGGTGCAGAAGGAGATATAATATCTCCATGGCGTACTTCAGCTTCAGGGCCACCTTTTGTCAACTTCTTCCAGTTGACATATGTCCCATTTGTGCTGCAAAAGTCCCAATTCAATCAAATACGTGATAATTGGAATATGAAGCTGAAAAATCTCTAAGAAGAACAGTACACAACCTCATATCTTTCAAAAATACCGATGGATGCTTCGTGTCTCCATTAGCAACCATCTTCCTGTATATCTTGCAATGTCTTGCACTAACCGCAGTGGATTCGATCTGGAAACGCACATCAGCCACGGTTCGGCCAATGTAATGCTCATCAGCAGTCAAAAGGATATTTATACCCTGGTTCGCAAATTTTTATTAATGCTTTTAAAAATTAGTACAAACTCACAACGACTGCATCAAAACAACATAAAACAAGTAAAAATATAGCCTGAAGAACGTCAATTATTTGATAAGCAATACATAAAACTTAGAAAATTTGTACAAAGGTCGGATTTTGAGCCCCAGTACAAAACAGTTTCAACAAAAACAACAAAACCCACGTTCGTTGCAGTCAGTAAATACAGCACATGATTTGAACAGAGAAAGAGAAGAACGTAATTTACGAGGTGGTTACCTGGCTGCGTTTACGGGCCTGGTCGGAAATGGCGGTGAGGACGCCCCAGACTCCAGGATCGTAATTCTGGAGAGGCTGGGAGGCGATCTTGGACGCCACGGAGGTCATGAACTGCCTGGTGCATTGGTTGGCTTGTGGAGGTGTAGTGCTCACAGCGCCATTGGGTTTTGTTGGAGTGGGATTTGAGGGCACATCGCTTTCGCCTACGGCAGACATTGAAGGACGGAGAAGGAAAGCAATTAGCAGAGGTCTTTTTTGAAACCCTAATTATCAACAATTTGGGGAAGAAGTGACACTGGTTGGACACTGACTGGGACAGTGAGTTGGCAGTTGGGATTTGGGTCTTCTTATGATTGGCAATACTCAATTTCTCACTGTGGTGGGGGGGTGGGGGGTGAGGGACATTAGGTTTGGGAAAATTGTTGGAGAAGCCGCAGTATAATGCACCATGTCAGCAGCATACATGTCAAAGTAATATTAAACGCCAAAAAGATCATGTGTTGGGTATTTTAGTCTTTTCGATAAGATCATGGTAACGAAGACACAAAAGTGATAGGGTCATGGTAACGAAGATACAAAAGTGATAGGGTCATAGGGTACGATCTCAAGATCATAATAACGAAGGTACGAAAGTGATAGACAACCTTGATTGTGATTCTCATTGTAGAATCTATTACCTGTTACGGTGCGTTTGAATGAAGGAAATAAACTTGAGATTTTGACAGAACTCATAATTTCTAAATTGACATGAACCAACTCCCGTGTTTTAATTAAAAAAAACATAAAAATTTAGAAATTCCACGTGAGAAAAAACATGGAATTTGGAGATTATAAATCCCAACTTTAAATTATATCTAAAAGTCGTCATTTCTAAAATTTCAAGAGAGATTAAGTTTTTTAAAAAGATAACTTTACAAATAAAGATTAAATTCCGTGTTTTAAATCCATCACCCAAACAAGAAACTTTACAAATACTAAAACATTAATTTCCGTCATTTAAGAAATTCTTTGTACTTTTAAATTTCTTCATCAAAACGCACTGGTAGAGCATTTCCACCGCACCCCTCTAGTCCAAACAAAAGGGGACCCAGGCCCTTGAAACCGTTTCCAGCGATACAAAACAGTCCAGGCAAGGTGTGGGCTCCACCAAGCCCTGGTAGGCCCGAATGTAAGAACAACCCGAGCTATTGCCTGAGGGCTATGACGTCAATGATGACATCAACGACGAAATTTTTTAAAAAAAATTCCAAAAACAAAAAAACAAAAATTTTCAATATATATTTATAAATGCCTAGCCATATTCTTCACTTCCCACATCAAAACTCTATACAAATTCATCTTCTCATATCTCATGTGAATAGTGTTTGCCCTTAGGTTGCCATGACAATGGGTGGAAAACCAACAAAAAAATTGCTAGGACAGACACTATTCAACTATTCATGTGAATAGTAACGACCATTGACTCCCCTTGCCTTTTGCCATGACAAACACGTGGAAATGCTCTTAGATACTAATTTCATTCCTTGTTGTCTTATCTTCTCTTCTTCTTCTTTTTTTTTTTTCCGAAATTAGGTATGTTTCTTCAAGATAAACAAGATGTTTTTTTTTTATGTAATTTTAAATACTAATACTTCTAATTGAAAATGAGTGAGAAAATAAGATCACTGGGTCGAAATATCAACACTTACGCAAATAATATTTTGAAACGATAAAACATGAACCAAAAACTTGTTCACGTATTTGCCAGATAACAAATTATGCTCATTATGAGCAGGAAAGGTATAGAAACCCAAAAGCTCAGGCCAAAAAGAAACAAACACGCACAGAAAATACAAGTTTTGTTAATTTGAGTGATATTATCATGTCATCAAATAGCATCCCTCCAGAACTATAAATCTAAAATTCCAGATCCAAAAGTCACATTACAAAGTGACCAGAATGGGCTATACATATTCTGCCGGTGATAACAGCACACGAGAAACGCATACTGCAACTCATTGCTAGCGTACAATCCTGAATACAAGACCTCCAAAAAAGGTCATGGCCACTAGTCAAACATTCCAGGTTACCCAGCAAGCGGGTTAGCATGAATGGTCACTCGATTGAGCCTGATCTCAGCAAGAGGTCGATCCCCAGGTCCAGTTGGAGTCTGCACAAAACCAAACACATTAGATAAAACCATTTTTAAACAAAGAACACCAAAGAAAATGAACAACTTTAATCAAACATTGCCAAACCAACTCAATATTATCTCTGTGTAATAATATATAGTTCATCGATAGGGCTAAAGTCCTTTACCGGTCTGATCACGACCACTACTATTTCCATCAGAACAAATCATATTTCATTATATCTTTTCCATACATCAGGGAAAGACAATTGTGGTACAGAAAAATAGATTAACATCAGCTGAAATGAATGAACCAATAGAGTATGCACATCCAGATATGTTGCAAATAAGCACAAATTATCATACATCATCAGGGAATAATTCACTTTATTGACATAAAGGGATACTTGGCTTAGTTAGCACAAAACCTTTTCCATGATATCAAGAACTTCAAACCCATGGATCACTTTGCCAAACACAGTGTACAATCCATTTAGATGAGGCTGCTTCGCATAATTAATGAAGAACTGGCTTCCATTTGTATTTGGACCACTATTTGCCATTGATAGCATTCCCCTAGCATTGTGCTGCAAAAAACAAAGGGGGGAAATTGTAGCAATTTAGACATGAAAATAATGCTCAATACAGAAAACTACCAAACCTTCTAGTATACATGATATAATAAGATCTATGCTTGGGAAATAACATAACAAAACCGAGCTTAACCCAGCAAGCTCAAGCTTTAAAATATGTTACCGGCACAGAGCAAGATCATCATTACCTTTAGAGACTCTCTTATCTCATCATTGAACTTCTTGCCCCATATACTAGTTCCACCCTTGCCTGTACCTGTTGGGTCTCCACCTTGTATCATAAACCCTTTGATATTTCTATGAAATATGGTTCCATCATAATAACCGCTGGCACATAGTGCCAAAAAATTCTGTAGTGAAATTAAACATGAGAATGAGTGACAAAACTATCGCCATGAACAAAACATCAGTACTAATAATCTCAGTTGACTCTACAATTTACTGCACTGAGAACAGAGAATCGGACAGGTCTTGCATGGAATGGTTGAAAACTGAAAAAATAGTGAGGATTTTTGACAAAGGATAATGTTTGAATCAAATAAAATAGAGTTCCCAACAAATTTAACAAAGAATTTCAGGCGTAAGTAATTTCTATGGTAGCTGTCCCAAGCGTGACCTAATAATTACAATCAAAGAAGGCGCAGAAAGAATTTTATCGGGAAACAAACAGAGAGAGAGAGAGAGAATCTTCAGGTAACTGAGTTTACTGACCTCGGCGGTTTTGGGGACCTCGTCGCAAAAAATCTCGCATTTGATGTCGCCCAGATTTGTGTGCAGAGTGACTGACTGAAACACCCACAAAATCAAATAACAGAAAGAAAAGGATCAAATCGAAGAAGGTGAGCTGCTTCAAAGTTGAAATTTTATGGAAGCAAAAGTGTTCGACGAAATTACAGAGAGAAGTACTAACCATTTGCGTAAGACGAGTTTGTGCTGCTCGGGCTTCACAATTTTAGTAGAGCTTTCGCGCTATGGGCAGGTCTGGTCTGTTAGTCAGTCAGTGCGCTCGAGGGCTTTATTTATATCTGCCGAAGGGGTTGCAGTATCGGTTGTACATTGCTTTTAAGCATCAAGGGGTTGTGCATATTTATTCTCATGAGACTTTTATTAGAAAAAAACAACAAAGTAAATAAATAGATATTAACTCATTTGTTTTTTCTTTTTAATTTTACCTCAACTTGCACACATAGAAATGATGGTCATTAAATTTTCATTCTACTTCCTACGACACCCACACCCCCAACCCCACCAACACCACCCCACCCCCCTCTCCCCCCAAAAAAAAGGAGATTCACTATTATATCCAATGTAGGAGTTCAAATTATAAAAAAAACTCTATATGAAATGAACTTTAAAAACACACCCAAAGCTCAGTTACAACATAACAAAAAGGCTTTTAACTTCTTTTAAATTAAAAAACTGCCATTGATTTCTTAAAACAAACCCAACCTTAAAATTGACAGTTTCAAAAAAATTGTTAAAGAAAGCTTAAATTCACATTAAAACATTGGTATTTTTTTTCCTTTAATAAAATTTTCAGGAGCCGCTGCTAATTAATAAATTTTGGTTACAAATGAATGCAAAGAAGGTATCACAATGTCTTACTAAAAACAAATGAATATGTGGGTTAAACAAATTAGTTAGGATAGTGTATCCGTTCTTTTTATATCTAAGTTCGACTATTCACTTTCGTAATTTAAAGCAGTTTAGACTACAGCTTGGAATGATACAACTTTCTATATCTTAACTAACCTGCGAGTTGATTAGCAATTTGAAAGTTGGACAAAAGGCTTGTGTGAATTCAAGCATCCCCCATTTGACAAACAGAAATTCGAAATTTAAATAAAAGCAATATACAAACATAACGAACAATGTTAATATAAACTAATGCAACTAGAAGGGTATTTTTCTTTTATTTTTTTATTAATAAATAATATAGCCGTGCGGCTATAATAAAGAGTACGGCCGCGCGGAGCGGCTATGTTACGATTTTTATTATAAAAATAGTATAGCAGCGCGGCTATACTGTTTTAAACGTAGTGGGCGAATTGCCAAGACGGTCCTCCTTTTTTATAAAATGTATAGCCGGGCGGCTATACTCCTTTTAAATACACTGGGGGCGAATCTCATTGGGCGGTACCTCTTTTTATTTATTTTTTATATAATAGTATTAGTCTTGAGTCTAGCCGTGCGGATTTACGGGGGTCCTTTTAAATTTTTTTATAAATAGTATAGCCGCTCGGCGATACTCCGGATTGTAAAAAATAACAAGAGTATAGCCGTGCGGCTGTACCGGGGTCCTTTTTAATCTTCTGGAACGTTACGAACGTCAGTTTTGATCTTATGGAAATTCTGGGTTGGGTTTGAATTATCTGTTAAGCTTAAGAGTAGCCAATATACTCTGTGAATGGACCATTTTGAGACTTTCTTTTCTTGGACACGAAAAAAGGATTTCGAGCCATGGATGCCCAATATCGTTGAGAAAGGAAGATTGTTATTTTGTCATAAAAAGTTCTTTAGATTAAAAGGAAAAACTACAAAATAGAATTCAATTAATTTTCTTTTTATAAGTTTTTTTGATACAAACAAAAATTGAAATTACTCTAAATTAATCTAATCTACAAGAAGAGAGCTCGAACTTGGATGCAAGAGGACAGACTCACTACCTTGGCCAACGGGAGACTTTGGAAAAACCCAAAGGAGAGAGAAAATTTTTAAAAGAAGTAAAAATGGACAAAATTACCCTTATTTATTTTTTAATTTCCTAAGAAATCCTTTACATTTGCATGTCTTTGGTTTGAAAGTTGAGAGGTTATTCTGTCTTTTTTGAAAAAGCTTTGGCTTTTTCCAAAAGTGAAAGTTTTTTTATGGGTAAAACCTAAATTTACTAAAATGTAATTTGTAATTCACACGATGTCAAATTTATTGACCTAAAATCTAGTCAGTAATTTTGATGTCAAGAAAAAATCAAGCATGAAATGAAGAAATTCTTCAATATGGCCATTACACCGCTACATGGTATTACTAATTCACTCGTGTTACAACAAATGTAATTATTTATTAATACTATAACCACAATTATATTATAACACATGAATTAGTAACAGCATGTAACACTGGGCCACTGTCAAGTTAATGAAGCAGCTAATCGCACTGCTGCTATATATTTCTTTTTTCTCTGCAAGTAAATCGTGTCCCACTGAAAATATATCCCAAAAAGAAATTCATTCACACCAGCTGAAATCTTTCAAAAATAACCCGTGGTTGTTACAAAAGCAACTGTTAAGCTGTTTGCTTTTAAATCGTTGAAAGGCTTCAATTACTTCAATATTGTAGAATGACAGAACAAAGATGATACAGAAGAACCGAACGGAATGCTTTGCAAATGAGATAACAAGAAGAAAGTAAAGTAAGACAAGCAGTTTTTTAAGTTATCCATCTTCAAGAATCTCTCTGTGCACATGCATGCATGATGTGCTGCAGTATTTGTAATTATACCTATGAAAAGGGACTTTACCAGCCAGTGATACATTACAACAGGAGCAGTTAATTTCGCCAGCTACCCCACTTTTGGGTTGGGCGGTGCTCGGTGCAGTGGCAGTGCTGTTGCCTTGAGCACTAAGAGCTTCAGCTGCTGCTCTTCTCCTCTCAGCAGCAGCTGCCCTTTTCTCCCTCTCAGCTGCCTGTGCCCTTTTTAGTTCCTCCTGATTTGGAATCAAAAAGGGGGAAAGAATGCAAACTTTAATCAAGATGAACGAAGAGTGGAAAGTAAAGTAAGAAGCTATTGCGAACATGAGCCAGCCTAGTTTCAAAGGCTTAATATAAGCAGTAATATAAGCAGACATCGAAAATCTAACTGACCTCTTTAGAGATCTGTGATCCAGAGCTAGATTGAGGCTTTCCCTTAAGAATAGAAGATGTAGAGGGTCCTTGGTTTCGTAAATCCGTTGAAGCATTTTGGGAAACAGCAGCCTGAGCCTGCATATTTACATCACGATGATGTAGAAAGATTGAACTAAGAAGATATAGATGGAGGAAAAATAGAAATACTATACACGGCTGACACAATGATGTCAATTGTTCCTTTTGAATTACAATCAACAAGACCTTTCTCACAACTCCGCAAAGAAATCCTCACATAAATTATTTCAAAATTTTACTCTACTTTTCATTTTTTAGAAGACAACAGAAAAAGAGCCAAAATAGAAAATGAAATTAGCAATTCTCTCTTTCCAATGCCACCAATCGACCAATGCTGGGGGAGGTGTGAATCAACGGATGCAACCTACAAATCAATTTCATTGAATCACTGCATGAAGGCTATGGACAACCAATGCAAGTGCATCAATCACACCATTAAAAATGGCATTCTAAAAGATTCTTCAGAAAAACTAGAATCAAAACCAAGTCACCAGGAAAAAGAGGATAATCTCCACCAATACATCTTGAGGAACAGAAAAAGGACCAAATATAAGCAAAATATGCACCTGAGCTTTCTTTTCCTTTTCTTTTCGTAATTTCTTCAATTCTTTTGCCCTTGCCTTCTTTTTGGCATCTTTTTCAGCCTAAACAACCAAAAATGAAAGCAGATCGTATTCATTCATTGTCAAGTATCAATGCGTAACAAAACACAATTTGAAAGAGGCCTAAAAGATAAGGTTTTAAATGGTGAAATGTGCAGGCACTGCCCCAAGAAAGTATTGGTTGTGTTCCAATTACAATAAATGACAACCATAAATATCCAAACTCTTAAATCTCAGTATGAGCTGCAGGATTATAGTTAAAATGCCTGCAATTATGATCTTTCTCATTTTCTTCGCACTAAAATAGAGTATTCTCAAAACCAGACCAGGTCGACCAATTGAACCAGTTAATTGAGGAGTGGCCAATATGATTGACCCATAAGATCCGCATTATTAAATTTTCCAAAATCAGTGGCAAAATCAGAAGGTTGGAGGATTTCTTTTATAATAATTTTCATGTTTGATTTTTTAGGGGTAAAATTAGAGGAAAAAATATTGGGGTGGGGGGGCAGAGACAGGCTAAGTGGGGGAATTTTTGGGTTTAAATAGTCACCCCAGATATTTAAACTCCTGAACACAAATGTGTTTTTTGTCCTATTTCACATGAGTTGGCCAATGCATCAAACCATCCACAGAAACCAGGTGAAGTTCTGCAAACACTTACCTGCTTAGCAGCTTGAGATTCCTCCATCTCTTTTGTCAATGCACTAGGTACCTTAGCAGCATGCCAATCCCACTTATCAGGGTTTGAGGCCATGAACCGTCTAAATGTATTTCTGACCTCCTTTTCACTTGCCAGCATGTATGGAGTCTGTCCCCTTTCATCTTTGATGCAAGGATCCAGACCCTGTTCCAATAGTTCCAACACTTTATGAGTATCTCCAGACTGTGCTGCTTCATGCAAAGGTGTTGATGAACATATTTCCTCACCATCACTGTCACTTGATATAGGAAGTTCGACGGACTTCCCATAATTTGGGAAAGCTTCATTTTTTTCCGTACAATCAAAACTGTCAACAATGTCGACTTCTTCCATTCTTGGTATGATGTTGCGGTCAATACCTGAACTATATGGTGGGTCCTCTTTGGAACTTGAAGGAGCTTCATTCACATCTAGTTCGTAAGCAACTTGGGTCAATTGCTCATATATACGCCGAGCTTCCTTATAAGTAGGTCTCCGAACAGTCATTGGAACATTTCGAACAAGACAATGCTGATGACTAAAAATTGGTTTCTCTCCATTAAAAAGCAGTTGATGATTGCTAGAAGGAGCAGAAACAAAAACGCAAGATGAAGCATCAAAATATGGCTTCCAAGCAGCAAGTAGCTCTTGAATTTCCTAGAATGAAAGACTTATAAATCAGTTAACTTTTACAAGATTAACTAGAATATCCATCATAAAGGAGTGGCAATCTATTTTCACGTATGGTTGTCACCAAATCAATTAGAAATGTCACCGAATCAATTAGAGATGTCACCAAGTCAAATACCTTTTTCAAAGCAAGTTCATTATGACGTCGAAGAGAAGCACCGGCAGAATGTGCAGCCCTTCCACTTGCATCTTTCGATGACTGTTTTTTTCCAGCTTTGGCCCTTACAACATATCTGCACCACAAAATAAAGAATTCTGAATATCATAAATACAAAAAGAAAAATTATAAAGAAATGTAAATACAAATAATAAGCCAACCTGTGGAAGGTCTTGTGAGCCACAATCAAGTTACCATCAAAAACACAACCAGCAAAATGCCCACCACTTGCAAGCAACACAATTCTAAGATGAGTCTTATCTCTAGGCTCATGAACCAACGTTTTCAATCTCTCTATCACTTCCTCACATGACAAAGTACTTTCAGGTCCGGACTCATTTGTAATTAAACACTTCGAAACAGAAACTCGCTCACCCGTCTGAAGGTAGATAAATAACTTCTGCTGCCTAATACTTGCACTTGCCCTAGAAAACTTCAAAGAGCCAAATCCCTTTTCAGGCTCATCTTCCTCCGACCCCGATATACTCGAGACATCATAGTCTTTAAAAGAATCAGATGTTAATTCATCAAAGTCCTCCTCCTTCACAATACTCTTCCCAGCAACACTTAGCTTCACCTATCATCATATATAACGAAATAATTACTGCATGCCCCAAAACACGCACGCATACACATTACAGCTGAGGAATTAGTTCACTTAGTGAGTAACAAAAAGATCGGAAAAAAAAGTTCAATAACTCTACTCATCCCACACATCAAACAGCTGATTAGCAATTTGAAAGTAGTAACGCTGTAAGTTCGAGCATTCCCATTTAACAAACAAAAATGTGATAAGAAATTCAAAATTTACGCAAAATCAATATAAGCACATCCAAAATGCTAACAAAACAATGTATCAAACCCCAAGAACTTCGCTTTTTCCTCATTTACAAATGTTCATTGCATAAACCAAAGCGAGCCTCCAACAAAAATAATAACTAAATAAATAAACAATTCGAGAATAAGAAAGTAAAATTGAACAATTAATTTACGTTGAATCGGTGAATATCGGACTTGAAGTGCGCGCGCTGGTCTTCGAGGGAATCGAACTCGGCTTTGCAAGTGTTGCAGGTCCACCGAGGTGCTCCGACGGCGTTTTGGGAGCGGATTTCTTCATTGCGCTCAGGCTCGGAGTCGTCTAGGGTTTCGACGGCGGAGTTGTAGGTAGAGGTCTCGGAGGTTGAAACAGTAGAGAGGCTGGAAGATTGAAGGAGCTCGCAGGAGTCGAAGAAGTTGGCGGGGACGTCGAAAATGGAACGGGGTCGTTTCACTTGTGTTTTGGCCGTCGCGTGAGTTGCTGTGGTTGTGGCGGTGCGAGGAGGCTCGGCCGCCATCGTAGCAGATTGGGTTGCGCCTTTCTTGTTTACGGTTATCTATTGTTTGTATGTGAAGTGTGAACGTATCATCCGAGACGGCACCGCTTTGACTTCAACCTTGGCGATTTTTTCTGCAAGTAATGTTGTCACTAAAAAGAGAAAATGTAACCGATCAATTAAATTAGGTTTATTTACTGTTTCACACCTAAGCTTATTTATTGTTTTACTCCCGAAACATGAACACTCGGTCTCATCTTATCCTTTTAAACTAAAATTTTAAATTAACCCCTATAATCTCTAAAAATTGTTGAAATTTTTTCACTTTACCATTTCCATCTATAAAACCATTAAGGATGTCGATGTGGTATAGGCATTGTAGTAATTTTAGCTATCTTATCTCTTATATATGCCTCTCTCTCTCTCTCTCTCTCACCCAACCCTCATCGCACCCCACCTCACCCTTCCTCTTCTTCTATCTTCTCTCTTCCTTGTGCTTCTTTGTCTTTCTCACTCTCTCTGCCTCTCTATTGAGGATTTTAAAAAAAAATTTGACTGCTGGTGGTGGTGGTTTGGGTGTGTTGAGTAATTCCATGGAGGGTTAGGTCTGGGGTGGGGGTTGGGTTTGGCAAGGAGAGAAGAGAGAGGCAGAGGGATAGAGGGAGAGATAGAAGAGATAAGATAATAAGGAGCTAAAATTACTAGAATGTCTATGTCACGTCATTACATTTAACGATTTTGTGAATGAAAATGGATGAAAGTGGTAAAGTGAGAAAATTTTAGCAATTTTTAGAGATTCATTGGGTTAAATGAGAAAATTTCAGTTTGAGGAGGTAAAGTGAGACCAAGTGTCTGTTCCAGGGGTGAAACAGTAAATAAGCCATCAAATTATTTAGGATTTTTGTAGAAATGTCACCTGAACTTATACATCAGTTTCAATTTGTCACCTTAAAGAAAAATTTAAGAGAAATATCACCTTAAATTTTCAAAATCCAAGATTTGTCATCTCACTTTAACACCATCTAATTTTTCATCCATTTTAAAGGATATTTTAGTCTTTCCATTTTCAAGGATATTTTAAAAATAAAAAAATTGTATTTAAAAAAAACCTCACCGGCCCTCAACCTACCCAAACTGAATCCACCTTTTTCTTCTTCTTTTTTATTTTTGGTATTTTTCCATTTGCATACTGAAAAGTTGTAGAGAGAGAGAGAGAGAGAGAGACGGGAAGGGAGGAGGTCTCATGTGATGTGTTTTGGGGGCAGGTTGGGTTGGGGTGAGGGAGAAAGAGAGAGAGATGTCTCTTTTTTTCTTTGAAAATAGAAAGACTAAAATACCCTTAAAATGGATGAAAAATTGGATTGTGTTAAAGTCATATGACAAATCATGGATTTTGAAATTTTAAGGTGATATTTCTCCTAAATTTTTCTTTAAAGTGACTAATTGAAACTGAGGTATAAGTTTATGTGACATTTCTACAAAAATTCTAATTATTTATGTACGGATGGGTGGAAAAGTTATCGACGTAGCTCAATTGGTAAGAGTATTTACTCGTCCAGGTCTAGGTTTGATTTCTACCTCCTCCAATACGACTTGTATAAAAAAATAAATGTAGTTTGAATTGAATTGGATCATATCTTAACTTGTTCGGCATATTAGATTAGATTTGATTTGATTTGGTTCGGTCTAATTGAAAATCGTCAAAATTGAATCAAACCGTCTAAGTAAATGTTCTTAATTGATCATTTCTGCCAACGATGTCTAACCCAGTAGAAAAGAGCATTGATTTGTAGACAAGAGGTCTGAGGTTCAAACCCCCATGACATCATTTGTGTGTGTGTGCGTGTGTGTGTGTGAAATCTCCCTCTCCTCTAGTTTAAATTGTCACTTGTACTTAAAAAAAATACTTGATCATTTCTTATTAATTATCACTATTTTTTATTATATTTTTTATCCCTTACATTGAGATTTTCTCACTAGATTGTTAGTTTGTCGTTTTAAATGGAATATTGAATGTCGTTGGAATGTTATAGCTTTCGAAATTAGAATGGCGATTTCAATTATGGTTTGGTTCCTAGACCTAGAGGAGAAAATATAAGGACTTCATGGGATTCCCATAACTATATCTTGGTTTTGTGCGGAGAGCTTTACCTCTTGACCTTTGTGTGTTGGTTATCTTTTTTCTATTTATTTTCATTAGAGACTATAGAGGCTCTTTATATCAGAAATGAGGCGTTATGGTTTTTCGGGTAGGAAAATGCTAGGCTTACCATATTTTTCATACCACATTGTGTACTACCTCTCTAATAGAGGTGAGCCTCATTGTATTTGTGGACTCCATCTCTATTAGAGAGGTGATACACAATGTGGTATAAAAATATGGTAAGCCTAGCATTACTCTTTTGGGCCATGTTTGGTATGCCTCACTATGCCTCACTGGACTGGACTGTGCTATATAATACTTAAAACCCATGTTTGGTAAAGAAAAGGATTAAGTTAAATGGGATTGTATAGTCCATCAATGTTAAAAACCCCGGACTCGCTTGTCTAACATAGCGATGCCGAAATGTGGTTCGCAAAATAGCGAGAGCGCTATTTTGAACACGCGAGTCCGAACTGCTTGAATCAAATTCAAAACCCCACAACTACAGTTCCAATCGAAACTTGCTGATGAGTCTCAATTAGCTATAGTTGCCGTTCCAAGTTGGCTTGGGCTAGTCAAAAGGCAGATTGATATATAGACATAAACTCAGGAAACTAACAAAACCAAAAAGTTCAATATCCAATAATATGATTGAACCATTGGCCAAATTGAAAGGGAAGGAGGAAAAGTTTTCCTGGTGGAATTCAAGAGACAGAGAAAGAGCTCAAATCAATGAGTTGGCTCTGTCATCTAGCAAGCCTCTGCCAATAAAGACCTCCAACAATAGAAGGAGATGCGGAAGCAGATCTAGCTAGCCCAAAGGCCAATTGAAAGACCCGAAATCAAAACTAGGGAGGCCAAGGAAGCAAGCTTCCTTATTTTTTCTGTAGCAAGCTTCCTTATTTTTTCTGCAGCAAGGAGATGAAGGTTTTGGGTTAGTCTGGAGAAATATGGTGGTTTCGAGAGATAAAGAAAGAAAAAGTGTTTTTGAATGGTTTGGGGGCTTTTTTGTTGGAAAAAGAGAGGTTTTTTTTGTTTTTTTTTTGGGGTGGTCACAGTGGAAAAAGAAAGGTAAGTAGAAAAAATATATATTTTTGAATGAAATAGGAAGGTAAAAAGAAGAAGAAAATAACAAAAAGAAAAGAGAGAGAGAGAGAGAGAGAGAGAGAGAGAGAGAGAGAGAGAGAGAGAGAGAGAGAAGAGAAGAAGAAAAGGCTAGAAAAAAAAACTAAAAACAGAAAAAGAGATAAATTAATAACAAAATTATTTTTTAGTCCGACACAGCACCAAACATAGGTCTTCACTATTTTTACAATCCAGCTCTTTAGTCCGACGCAGTACCAAACGTAGCTCAGTACTTAATCCAGCTTAGGCCAATCCGAACTAATCCAAGACAGTCCTAGAATTTAGTCCAGTCCATGACAGTCCGCCGTACCAAACGACCCCTTGGAGTATAATGCAAGGAGGAGGATGTCAAGAAGGCCCTACCTCTTGGTGGGCCTCTCTTGGCCCATGATTGGTGGTGATTATGTTATTCTTGGTCTACTTGCTTTCTTTCTTCTTTTTTTTAGGTCATACCGTCTACTTGGTTTCAAATTCAATGTTTGATTTTTGAATTTGCTGGAACCCACTGTTAGGCTGCTTTCAATTTCAAATACATAAGAAGTGAAAGTATAGAAAATGTAGTGTTTGGAGTTGGTCCAGAGTATTTACTCATCCAGGTGTAGTGTTATGCATAACCGTTCTAACTACTCTAATAAACGGAAAAGAGAATCGAATTTCAGCGAGCTCGACAGTCCAACTGATCTAATCCACATATTTATTCAATTATTTGACCCATTTATTCACCCTACTTTTCCATGGCATAGGTTTTAAAGAAAACAGCCTGACCTTCAGTTTTGGAAGGAACGAACAAATACTTGGCCGAAAAATTAAATAAGTGAACGAATTTTACTGTAAATAAAGCGGTCTCTACAAATTTCGAATAGTATATTAAATTAATACACAGTGCCACGAGCACTGTGGACGCATGTTGGCTCACTGTCAGATACACCAATCCATGCGCTTGGATTTTACAATCGTGAACATATCATCAAATCACCATATTAATAATAATAGACGCAACACACACGATTACTTCTCCCAGCACAACTGCTAAAATGCGCAGATACCCATAAATTAAAAATATCAATAAATAAAAACAAAATTAACAAATAAAAAGCCTCTATGGTCTCTAACCGGTAACAACGGAGTAAAATAATAACAATAAAACCTCAAACCACTACAAAGTAACAAAATAATTAAGAAGTAAAAAAAAAAAAAAAAAAAAAGATAAAACAAAATAAATTAACAGACACGTGAAAATACCGTTCAGGACAAGACAACGGAGGAAATAACAGTGGCACAGACAGTGACCAGTACAGTCATCATCAATGCAGGCGAGGCCACGTGACCAGCTCCGTCACCCGATGTACTGTTCTCCGACTCAGCAGACGGAGCCTCAGACGGCGCTCCCTCCGGCGTCTCCAATGGCGGTGCAGGCGGTGAAGCGGGCAAAGGCGATGGCGTTTCAACGGTAGAGGGAGTCGGAGCGAGTACTGGGGCCGGCGACGGGGCGGCGGATGGCTCTAGCCCCGGAGCCGGCGACGGAGATTTTCCGAACAGCTCGAGTGGAAGAAGCACATTGTCGATGGTGAAGATGGCGAGGGGAGTCGCGTCGAGAACCGTGTCGGCCACTCGGGACGAGTCGACTCCGGTGTGAAGCGTGACCTGGTCGCCGGCTGTCGTCGTGGTCAGATCGAACTTCCCGGCTCCGTTCGTCGCCAGAGTGCTAATCGGAGACTTGGAGGTCTTCAATGTGCCGATCGGAGTGTAACCAGCAACGGCATGAAACTGTAAGATGGAGACCACCTCCGCATTGGTGAGCTTGCTCAGATCCGGCACGCCCTTCGCCTTAAACGCCTCGTCGTTGGGAGCGAAGATCGTCAAGCCTTTCTCGGCCGCCGATTGGTACGTCTTGATGACGCCGCTCGATATGATCAGTGACGCAAACGTCTTGGCGCCGGCTTTCTCGAGCAGCGCCGTTATGTTGACGTCGGAGGCGGAAGGAGCCGGCGCCGTCAAGATCCCGGGAGCGATGATCGGAGCGTTGATTTCCAAAATTGAGATGTTGTACGGAATCTGCTTGACAGATTTGGTATAGCTGGAGTCGAGCTTGGAGCCGGGAGCCGCGGAGCCGAAGCCAACCTTGCCGCCTTGGAGGTCGGTGATGTTGACGAAGCCGAGATTTCCCGGGGCGTGGCCGGTGGTCTGGTAGAGGGTGGTGCTGAGGGTGGAGCCCTTGGAGATTTGGTGGAGCTTCGTGGGGTCGTAGTAGTCCAGGAGGACGTGTAGGCTGAGGGCATTCTTGACGACGGAGAGGGGATGTTTGGCTGCGAGGGCGGAGATGGCGGCGTTGTTCAGGACAAGGATAGTGATTGTTTGGCGGGTGTTGATCTCGTCAGCTAGCTTTGTTTGGGTCAAGAAGCTGTTATATTGGCTGTAGTCTGGGAAGGCGGAGAGAATTTCAGTGATGTTGTGGGCTGATGAGATTGTGGCGGTGAGGGCCAAGAGAGAGAGGAGGAAGAGAGCTCTGCTCAGTGAGGCCATTTTTGGTTTTGAGTGAGTGAGTGAGAGAGAGGGAGGGAGAGAGAGAGAGTTTTATGAGTTAAAAGAGATGGGTTTTGGGGAGTTAACTACGGTTAAGGGGGTTTTGGTTGGGTTTAACAGTGGTTAGGTTTAGGAAGGGCCATGTGGAGGGAGGCAAAGTGCTTTTCTTCACAGCTGGAAATGGAAAGCATGGGTTTTGTGTTATGTGGCAGAGATGGGTTGCTTGGTGCTTCTTATATTCTGTTTCTTTTGGATGAAATTACTTGAATGTCCTTATCCTCTTGGTGGGTTTCCGTTGGGATAAGGATGATTTGTGATTATGTTGTGGGCTTGTAGCAACAAAAGGTAAAAGTGGATGAAGTGGACGTGATTATTATGGGAAATGAAATGATGGATGGAAATTGTCAAAATGGGTTCTTGGGTAACGGCTCTAAACCCCAGGTGATAAGTTGAGAAACCTTGGGTTTGGTCTCCTAGGTTGGGAGGGTTGGGGTTCTTCAACCAAAGGTCAATGCATGCTTCAGTTCGTGTTACTTTCGAACCTTGTATTGGGGATTTTCTTATGATTTGTGTGAGTGATTGTAAACCGTTAATACAACTGAGTTATTTGTGTCACAATGCATCAATCGCTTACATAACATGAATTTCACTCGCAACAATACGTCAATTACGCGCCACTATCTTTAGCATTTTACTTTCTTGCTAGTGTTGTACTTGTTAAAAAAGGATGGTCCATATGCATGTTAGTGTGTTTGGTACCAACACTGCATTGTCTTATCATCGTTTTCCATATAAGTAAATTGCGTAATGTCAGTCCTCCATGTATGTATATATAATGATTGTTCAAAGGCAAAGAATATTGTTCTGGACCAAGGCTTTTAGGGGTGCCCTAAATTATTAGGAAAGATTTGAGTCAGTGGCTAACCATAAACCCCCACCCATTTTTGATCCTCTTTACGTTTTGGTTCTGACTTGTGAGGCTGTCCTCCAAAACACAGCTGTAACTGCTTTCCAAATGGAAATCTTCAAATAAATGCAAGGCATTATATACGACCAACTTTTTTTAAAATATTTTTAAATGTGATTTATTTATCAATATATAACCAACTTTAATGGCGTGCAAAAAAAAAAAAAGTCCCTTGAAGAAACCCTACAATTAAGAAGTGAATTTCTTTTTCCTTGAAACGTTCGAGTTCAAGACAAATATATTGTGTTAAAAAGGGAAAGAAGAAAGGTAAAAGTGGAATGCATTGTACAAAGTTTTGCCAAGCAGTAGGTCTCCTTCAATTGGAGAAATTATACTGTGATACGGTACTACCACGTGGCAGTGCCATGTGGTAGTACGGACTAATAAAATTATGACATCTGGCATTACTGTTGTTAGAGAGAGAGAGAAGAGTTTCATGAGAACGACTGTTAACGCCGTTTACTCTCTTCCTCTTTTTTTAATTTTTTTTTCTGTTTCTTTCAAAGCAAAGTAACCCGTGAATTGTCATTGGAGTCTGCACCAACATTCATAAAATACTTCTGAAAAAAAGAATACCTTTTTCAGCCAGAAAACTATGGATCTCTTTTTCTTAGGATCTCTGCTGATTTTGTTTCCCCATTTTTGCAGATCTTTTCTTCTTTTTTTCCAATTTTTTGCACTCTGTTTCCTTTTTTTTTGGGGCTCGTTAGTTCCTCGATTTTGTTTTGGACGAAGAATTATGGGAGATCTCATCCCACGCTCCAACTCCTCTTCTCCAAGTTTGAAAGTAAGGCTACCTTCCATTTCATAAGATTTTCTCACCAGATTTCCAACTAGACTCTCTGTATTCATTTATTTCTTGTAGTCTTTTGGTTTAAGTTTCTTCAAATTTTTTTCGAATTAGAATCTTACTGCAATTTTTTGTTTTATATGTTTGGCATGGTTTGCTTCACTTTTGGGGTTTTGGTTTTGTTTCAATTTTTATTTGGAATGTCTTGATTTGTGAGATGGAAGGAGTTTAATTTAGATTTGTTTTTCATAGCATAACCTGCAGATTGAAAAATGATCTGGCACTATTGGGGTTTTATTTTTCTTGCATTTCCTTATTGCAACTGATACATGATTTTATTTCTCAGTTTCCAAGGTGATGAGTGAGTTAATTTGGTTTGGGTATGTTGTTAATGGAACGATTTGGTTAATTCTATATGTCCTAACAGATTTTTTTTTTCTTTCATATGATTTGAGTAATTGCTCTGTTTATTCAAACACAAACAATTTGGGTAGCAAGAGCAACCCTTTCTCTGTTCTGTTGCTATTTTGTTGTACCTTACAAACAATTCGAGCATATTACTGCTTAATTGAGCTTGTTTCTCTAATGTTTTTAGGGTGCAAACTGTTGGATATCCCTCGTTAGTGGAGTGAAAAGGTGTAGCTGGTGTTGATTGGTAGCAATAATTCTTCTCTAGTTGCTGTTGTGATTGACAATATCAATTAGCTTTATGGATGGCTTGTGCTTTCAGCTGCCTTGTGTTTTCGATGTGCACTGTGTGCACGTGTGTGTGCTTGTGTCGCACCAAAGAGAGAAAGAGAGAGAGCACGGCAGAGAGAAGAGAAATGTGAGGGAGTGGACTGCTTGTGAGACGCAAGCAAGCAGTCCCACGAACTTGAGGAGGATGTTTCAGGTGGAAGTTAGCTGGGTTCATCAAAGGTTCAAGGGAAGGTATATCTCTTGGGTGAGAGTGTTTTTCACGTGTATGAGATTAGAAGACGAACTTAATTGGGACTTCTTGTCATCTGTTTGTACCTTGTACGGACGAAAATTTCATTCATTTCAAAAAGTTATTGGGTTTGTGTAAACACTTCACTAAATTTGTAATTGATTGCCCATCTATTTTCTTTTTTCAATGTTATACCATTTCATCTCATTGGTGAAAGTTGCCCAGCATATCATTACCACATTCTTTTGGCATACCAAAGCTTGATGGGTATTTTTTTGGGTACGCTTTTCAATTTATATGGTTTAGACCCATACTCTACTAAAATCTAAATGAGAAATTTTGTAAAGACTAGTAAAAATAAGAAGAAAAAAAAATTCTGCTTCCAGTGATTGTAGAACAAAAATATGATCATAATAGTTCATTGCAAGTTGTACAATAGAAAAAACACCAATAGAGTATATTCGAGTTTAAATCAAAATGAGTCTAGATTTCCAAGCATAAACAGCTCTTGCACCTGCACCCAAAATTATACACAAAGTTGAGTCAACGAATTAGATAACTTAAAATATAAGGAGGCATTACTTATATTGAGTAAATAATAATTATAACTATTTGTTCTTACGCAATACCTTATAAAATATGAGGAGGCATTACTTATGTAGATTATGTTGCTGCTCATAACCATAAGAATGTGAATCCTGCATTACATATAGCTTCATCAACCAAATACTCCTAAGTAGGCATAAGGCATAAGCTATAGATATATAATCACGATTGAATCATTACCTTATTCAGCTGTGTCATCAAATCACTACTTTGTAGCATACTTGTGAAAGAAAAATTGGATTGATATAATGTCCCTGTAGAATTGTAATCCTAAAAGAAAAAATATATATATTTCACCATTAAATTTTCTAGGTTCATAAATGAAAACACAAAACTTGATGTTTAAACTAACAAATTGGATTACTTGGTTAGATGGAGGCAAATATGCATGACCGTTGGTAGTTAACAAGCTTATAGCTGGATAGACCTATATAACAGTGGTAACATAACATATATATGATTAGTCGAATTTACTGTAAATAATAAGATAATTTCAAGAATCTTAAAACATACATGATTGTTAATATTTGTACTCATGGGTACACCATCTGGATGAAGAAAATTTGAACTGAGTGGTGCATGGGATGAGTTATATGAAGGGCCTATACTGCTTGGTTGCTTGGTTTTTCCTGCAAAAAAAACAAAAAAAATAATAATAAGCAACATTGTGGAGTATTAATAAGAAGAGACTAGTGGGATTTTATATAAATCAAATAAAAATATGAATACTAGTGAGTATTAATAAGCAAAATATGAAACTTTCTTACTAGATGAAACAATATCTTTTGATGTCTTTCTTCTTCGTTTCTCCATAACACTTTTCAATCTGGCATTGCTTATGCCTTTTGGCCTTACACAAGAGGGATTTCGTACTGGCGTCTCATCAAATGTGGTTGCATTACAATCATCAAGACTATCATGAATTTTTGCATTAACTTCTCCCTTTGACTTTATCATTTCTTTTTCAATCAATCCTGCTATCTCTCTCAATTTTTGCAGAGCAATTCTAGTAGTATTTTCTGTCTCTGATGCCTTAGTCAATACATCATAAGCTGTTCGCATCAAAGTATTTCGTCGCAATGTGACCGATGATTTACCCTTTGTTTGTAATAATTCACCATGCTCACTTGCCTCCAATCCTTTATTTGCATCTTTTGTCCATCGCTTCAATATATATTGTTTTGGTATTTGACTCCAACATTTCACATTTAGTACCCTTAGAGTGTGACGACACAATAAACCCATAGACTCGAACATTTTGCAGCTACATGAAATACTGCAATTCAATGAATTTAGTTGGACAATGTAAACTCTTTTATGACCTTCTTCATTCAGTTCAAATGAGTGTATTGTACCATCACTTCCAACTTCATGCATCATCACTCCCAGACTATCTACAAACTCCTTTTCAAATAATTTGAATATTTTTCTTGTGTAGATAGTAGCAGCATGATTCATAAGGCCACTGCTTTTGGCAATTCTAGAAGAGAGTCCTTGATTGCAACGAAAAGATTCTTCTAATTCACTTGAACGCATTTTTTCTGCTTGTTTATCATAGTGATGCACAAATTGAGTAAGACTCATTGTCTTAGTAGACATCTGATGAAAAACATTATTTGTGCTCTCACTTCTTTGTGAAGATTTTATCTTAGCAGTGAAAATATGTTGGCTAAATACTGGACACCATTTCGCACGAAGACCATACAATGTCTTCAACCACAGGTTGCCTGTAAGGTTGAATTTTGCCAATAAGTCATCCCAAGTAGACTGAAATTCCAATTCTGTCTCACAATATCCTTGAAGACACTTGTTGAACATATGCTTAAACTCAGGATTCCCATAATAACTTCCCAAATTTCTTGCAGCATTTTGAGATATATGCCACGAGCATAAATGATGACATACCCCAGGAAAAACTTTTTCAATGCCATTTGCCATTGCCTGACATTGATCAGTAAAAATAGTCTTCGGTTTTCGACCTCCCATTGATTCTAAAAATGTCTCAAATAACCAAATAAATGAATCAATTTTCTCATCCAATAAAAAAGCACAACCGAATAGTACGTTTTTCCAATGGTGGTTGACGCCAACAAAAGGAGCACATATCATGTTATACCTATTAGTTCGATATGTAGTATCAAATACTACCACATCCCCAAAACAATCATAGTCAATTCGTGACCTTCCATCTCTCCAAAAGAAGTTTGTCATTCGGTTTTCTTGATCCACTTGCACTGTGTAAAAGAACATAGGATCTTCAGCTTGTTTGCGCTTGAAAAGGTTTATCAAGCTTTGAGCATCACCTGCTTCAATCATGACCATTTTCTCCTTATTGACAACATTGTAGCAATCTCTTTTTGTAAAACCAACATTTTGAGACCCACCAACTTCTTCTGATAAATAAGAGTATGTATTTGTGGTCCTTATTCCTGCATCCACCATGGTTTTAATGACACCCAAATGCGCTTCTGACACTTTTCTATTTGATCTCAAAAATTGCCTCTCTTCTGGCATAGCAAGTTCATGGTTATGTTCGTAAACAAAATGAGAAACTTTCCACATACCATTGTCATTCTGGAAGGCAAATCGAATTCTAGCTTCGCAACCTGTTCTCGTCTCTAATTTGTTAGCCATGCTCACTTCTGAAGGGTCACTATCTAGTCGAAAACCTTCTTTTGAACAAAAATAACTAAATTGCCTCAAAACTTTTTTTGTATTATATCTCTTTTGTCCCCTCCGAACACTAAATCCAGTTCTCGTAGCATAACTGTTGTAGAGATTATAAGCTTCCTCTTCAGTGGACACAACTTTTCCAAGCAAATCCTCTTCAAAATTTTCCGTACGATTGACAATCATTGGATTTTCTTCTTCACTTTCAATATCAATAACTGCTTGCACACGCCACAACATCATTTTAAAAACAAAACAAACAAAAATTAAGAGTATAATTGTTGATAAAATACTTATTGACAAGTACATCTGCGTGCTACTTTTTTTGTTTAAAAAAAAAAAAAATCATGCAAACAGCCAAGTTAACGAAATAGCTATGCAAAAAGTAATTAAACTATATATGTGCAACTAACTATGTGTGAATCTAGTTTCACTTTATCGGAATACTAAAAAGAACAATCTACATAAATTGAGAAAAAAAATTATAGCCTGCAATCGGAAACAACATGCAGAAATAAGGGGGAAAAAAAAGCTGTATAAAGTAAAGGATTGTTTGATTGATTTGATTTACCATTATCCATTTTTGGCAGAGTCTAGTCCTTTATTTTTTTGGGGCGGCTCCTTTTCTTGGCTGCAGAAGTATTTTATGAATGTTGGTGCAGACTCCAATGACAATTCACGTGTTAGGGTTATTTACTTTGAAAGAAATATAAAAATAAAATAAAAAAGAGAGGAATAGAGTAAACGGCGTTAACAGTGTTCTAATGAAACTCCTCTCTCTCTCTAACAACAGTAATGCCAGATGTCATAATTTTATTAGTCCGTACTACCACATGGCACTGCCACGTGGTAATACCGTATCACAGTATAATTTCTCCTTCAATTGGAAGCAAGAGCATGACTTTCTTATAGCAAATGAGACATTAAGTTCCTTTTCATTTTCTTTTTTCATTTTCTTTTTCATATATACCTTGACAAAGTCATAACACTACCACATGGCAAGATAATAACGTATAAAAACAAGAATCTTTAACCACGTCATGATTTCCATACACATCGTCATACAATCAGGGTATTCTTGCATTTGGTAATGCTTAATGCCAACAAATTTTCTCCCAACATTTATAAAAGAAGGCTGAATCCAATTTGTTATAGAATATTCCTCATTTTATGTGATACTTAATATGTGCACTACATCGTTGAATTAATATATATATATATATTATTGAACCAAATGTGAAAATGTAATGATGCAATATCAAAGATTGTGAATGAGAGTTTGGACAAATAGCAAATTTCCAATCACTGATTATGACATTATAACATGAACAAGATGTAAAATCCATTATCAACATTGAGACAGCAAATTAAGAAGAGAAAAAACACTAGAAAAACGTTAGTGAGAAAGCATGCGAATTTCTTTGTGTACAAGTTTCGATTAGACAAGTTGTCTCAATGACAAGCATAAACAATAATGCGACAAGATCATATATTTTCTTCTTCTTATTCTTCTTCTAGGTTTTGACTTCCATATAACAAAGTTATTTAGTATTCTGCAAAAAAAATCTTGGCATTGTTTTCATATGCTTTGTTAAATTAAATAATTTTCGAAACACATAGAGCAAAAGGAAGACAACCCCATATGGGAATTTAGTGCTACAAAATTACAAATAAAATCTCTATATATTCAATTTTGGACTTTAGAGTTGGGGGCCCACTATAGTTGTTGGTATGCAGAGGATATTGTCGGCAACAATTGCAGCAACCACATGCATAAAGCAACAAAAATAAACAAATTAAAATAAATAAATAAATGGTCTAAAATGTGTGGCATTGCTTCCCAATTGGCTGCCATGTGACTCTGTGCCCCTCCATTAACAAATGAAGCACATATACGGCCCCCTAGCTGTTGGCCTCTAGTAATTTGTGGTGAACAATCAATGGCCAAATACTGAAATGGAATTTTGGCAATTAGGTTAAAAACTTAGAACAATGATAAAGAAGGTGTGTCGCTTCCAAATGGAGGGCTACTACCTGATGTTGTGCTCTGCAACCATGTCAATTCGAATATCCTATAGATTTGTAAGTTATATATTGTCCATATGGAATTTGTACCTTACATTTTTATTTATCAGGTTCTAATTTGCAACCACTGATATGAGAATTAAGGCTATTTTCCACCATATTAGAAGATATCAAATTTTAAACATATAAAAGACTTTAGCTTGACTTTTGTTTATTTATTTAAATATTTAGTTTATTTTATATTTTTAGAATTTTAACCACAATAAGGATCATAATGGATTTGAGTAACGAGGCCATAATTGCTTAATCACAGATTCATTTATTTGATTTTTGGGCAGTAGTGTTCTTTTTTGTTTTTTCGTTTCATCGTGATTGTTTCAAACGCGAATCTTTTTAAAATCCAACTCTTGTTTATTCTTGGCTGTCAGTGTCACGTTGGGTTTTGAATGTTTTAATCCTCTCCAATATATAATCTTATAGTGTTTTAGTAAAGCATATATTCTAATAAATAAATAAAGGAATGGATTTGAGCAATGCTCGTGGAATCTTGAGGAGGTTTGAGAATAGGCTTTGAATGACATGATATCATAGAGTATTAAACGTGTGAAAGTACTAAATTCTTTATACGGGTAATAACTTTGAAAAAGTAAAAAATTAAACTGGGACAATAGAGACTTGGGTAAGTTGCCAAGAAATAGTTCCGAGAAGAAAGAAAGAAGGCTTCATCTGCTCCAAGCCGCGCTAGAGCATAAGGAACTTCGTATCAGAAGCGGAATCAACAGCACAATAAAAAAGAAGGAACCCCAAGAAGCCATTATGACTCATGGATCACAAAGATGGGCACCAAGCAATCTCTTGATTAGGGTTGAATATGGTTAATAGGGTCACAACAAGAAAACATGAATTCGGCAACTAAACATTAGGCAACGACTAAAATCTCCTTGCCTATAACAACAATAGGCAACAACTTTTAAAAGTCCTTGCGTAATCTGACATATGTGAAAGCGGGAAACTTAGATCCTCGCTTATTAATTTCATTTTGTTGCCAATTTCATGGAGGGGGAAATTTGCCACCAGAATGAAAATGTAATAGGCAACGACTACATGTGTGCTTGCATATAGCTATGGGCAACAATTGTTTATCATTGCTAAAATTATAAGGAGATGACATAGAAAGAAAGCGCAACAACGTGTCACATACATAAGGCAAGGAATTGGTTTCCTTGTGTTTTAATAAAACCAAGGAATCTAATTAAAATAACAATTGGTATTGTTGCCTATTCATTTTTATGCACAAAACCTAAAAAGAAAAAGAAAAAATAGATATTTTCAAGGCACTCAACTCTATCTCAAAATTCCTTAATCTCCTTTTTGACTCAGACCTTCTGTGCTTATCCCAGCTCCTCCTTCATCTCCTTTCTAACCCGATTTAACCCTCTTACTTTCTCTCAATCATAGAGAAAAACCAAAGGCCACCCCACCTACATAGGTTAGCTGGAAGATATGGTCTAGGCGGGTCTAGGAGGCCCTAGGCTGGTGTAGGCGACACTAGGCGGATCTACTCCAAGCCGCGCTAGAGCATAAGGAACTTCGTATCAGAAGCGGAATCAGCAGCACAATAAAGAAGAGGAACCCCAAGAAGCCATTCTGACTCGTGGATCACAAAGATGGGCACCAAGCAATCTCTTGATTAAGGTTGAATATGGTTAATAGGGTGTACTTATTAAAATTATATTTGTTTCACAATTCCATATATTTTTTTTGGTCATTTTATATTAGGGTAAATCAGTAATTCAATAAATACTTTTGTAGTAAGATGTACCCAGTTAATTTTAGGCTAAAGAAACACACATAAAAACTGTTTTACAAACCTACATTATTATAGGGTTTAAATGACAGTGGCATGTCCGTCAATAATTTGAGTTTTATAACTAGAAAGATCAGAGAACACACAGTCTCCTAGATGTACCCAAATGACTGGAACATAAGGGCGCCACAAACCACCAGGCGTTCTGATCAGTTCAGGTCTCAGCTGATCCAGCAGGTCCCATTTGACAAAAATGTCACCCCCCAAATTCAAGCAGATCTTCAAACCCCTCAATGACCTGCAGAGGAAATAATGAATTTTCTTTTTTACATTCTCTCTGGAATAGCTCATCATAGATCAAACCCCAATATAGCAAGAAGTAGCCACTCAGTCATTCCATAAACCATAGCCCATTCCCATATGAAACTTGGGTTCTTCGTTGTATCATTTGCAGGACTCCGATTTCTTGAACTTCCCTTAATTCCAAATCGTACGAAATTAACTGCCACCGCAGGAAAGAAAAAAAAACAAAAAAACAAAAAAAACATGCATGTAAAGGGCATCTATTAAGAAAATCACTTCAAGCTAAATTGGCCTAGGAAATAATCAGAAGGATTAGAAAATAATATATGGCATTTACCTTTCATTTCTTCAAGAATCTGTTTACTACTAGAAGCCACAATTATGTGTGAAATTAAATTCAGCCACTTTGCAGACTGAAGGAAACAAGTCATCAAAAGTTGCATACCCTTGCAACCAACTAACCATTACTCTCACAAAACTCTATATGTACATTTATTTAGAGGATATTCCTATAATCAGTTTCAACACACATTTGATGTAACAGTTAGAATGGACAACGTGTTTGCTTGTTTCTCTATAAGTGTAAAGGTTGCTATTAATGAATGTAGATACAAATTCAATCACTTCAATTGTTAACGTGCATTAACTACACCTGATATCACCACCCATGGGAGGAGCATGCTTCACCTCTTAATCTGAGGACAACATAGAACTAATCACCAGTCAAAGCCCGAGGTCTGTGCTCAGTGGTAAACAAGTACATCCCAGTTTGTGAAATTGCTCTCACAAATGCCATATTTGCCGTTACAGTTGGAGCACACCAGTAATCCACCAATACCAAAAACAACCGTATTCTTCAAAGCCAGTTTTCTAGTGGTTGGAAGGTTCATCATAGATATATAAGGGAGCAAAAATCATCAAACAGATCAAACAAAATGTCAATGAAACACAAATTTTTTCAGACAGGCTTAACCCTGTTTGGACTTAATGCAGATTGCAGACTAGGGTTGGTTGGTTCTCACAAATGTCTACTGTGCTTGTTTCCCTATTTCTACAAATTTTTTCGTTTCCTACGTATATAGAAGAAGAAAAAAAAAACCCTATGCGACTATGGATATGCTTAATGTCCTACACTGAGGGCAACAGAATCTGCATACTTTACCAACCTTGGAAGCAAATATCCCCTCATGTTGAAACCATTCCTTCCAATCCATACTCTGCATTACAAAAAATCAGCCTAGGCTGCATGGGCAGGTCTGGGCGGCCTGGGCGGGTCTGGGCGGCACTAGGCGGGTCTAGGCGGCGCTAGGCGGTTCTGAGTGCCAGGGGTGGGTCTGGTTCTTTTCTTTTGTTCTTTAAGCCCACTGCCTAGCAATTTTTCAAACTTATGTACTGCAGGGCTGGTCTAGGCGGCGTTGGGAGGGTCTGGGTGGCGCTAGGAGGGTCTGGGCGGCGCTAGGTGGACCTAGGCGGCACTAGGCGGATCTGGGTGCCATGGTGGGTCTGGTTATTTTCTTTAAATCTTTTGTTCTTTAAGCCCATTGCCTAGTGATTTTTGAAACTTATGCACTGCAGGGCTGGTCCAGGCGGCACTGGGAGGGTCTGGGAGGCGCTAGGCGGGTCTGGGCGGCCCTAGGCGGGCCTGGGTGGCCCTAGGCGGCGCTAGGCTGGTCTAGGCGGCGCTAGGCGGATCTGGATGCTAGGGTGGGTCTAGTTCTTTAAGGTTTAGGGTCTGCATGCCAGGGTGGGTCTGATTCATATGGGGAGATGATCCTGACCTGGAACTGACAGAACCTCCACCCGATGTCATCACCTGCAAAGGTATGTATGTTATTTCTACAATGCATGCTTGCTGCAATCTTCACATTCACAGTATGAATATGGAATTTGCTTCTAATTATAGTTATTAATCATGTATTATTTTGTTTTTAAAAAAAAATTGTAAAAGCTGCGGTGGCATGGGGAGCTGGAAAGCCTTTGGTGATAGAGGAAGTGAATGTGAATCCACCTCAGGCAATGGAGATGAGGATCAAAGTCGTCTGCACCTCTCTCTGTCGCAGTGACATCACTGCCTGAGAGTCTCAGTTACTCTCCTCTTCTCTCCTCTTTTCCCCCTTTCTTTTCTTCTTCTTTTCAACACAAATAGAGATAAAACAATATTACTTTTCCTTCAATTATTTTTTTCTTGTTTCCTACTTATTGAACATCTAGGAAAATTCGTTTAACTATTACTTATGGTTTCTGTCTGACCAAGAAAAATTAAAACTTTGTTTGTGCCACTGCCAGATATGCTTTCTTCTTTCCGGATAGATTAATTTTCTTGTAAAACAATGCAGTTATACTTCCCTTGATAACAACTTAAGAAAAAGGGTTTGAATTTATTCATGAGAATACTGGTATTTCATCCTACTCCATTTCCCCCTGTTATTTTGCATGCTATTTTTCCTTGAATATTTGGCCATGAAACAACAGGGTAAGTTATTTCCCTATTTTTTTCATCTACTTATATTTGTATTATAGCACTAGCTATCTTATGTAAGGCTGAGAAACTATAGCATAATGCACAAGTGGTTTCCAATTATCAGGCCATAAAATTGTTTAGTCAATTTCTTAGTTAATTTTAATTTGGTACTCCCCACCATTTTCAACAATTCATGCTTTTAAATTGGTGATTACCTTCATCCACACTGGTGAAGAGCCAAGCATTGTTCTAGGAGTGATACAATCAGGCCATGCTATACTGAACTGTTGCTCTTCTAATATTAAGTGTCCTTTTCCTTCCCATTGTTGTAAAATTTAGTGTGTCCTCATGTAGCTGGAAAATCTACTGACAATGTTTAGTCCTGGTTACAAAAATGCGATAGGGCATGCCCGAACAATTTATCATGTCTTAGTTTGATAAATGTCTAATGTACAAACTTATCAAATCATCTTGTTTGAAGTAGTAGGTTGAATTTATAAACCATCTAGAACAAGTTCCTCCTAATCCTTCTCACTGTTATTTCTTCTGTGTTAAACTATTTCTTTCTTCAGCTTTAGAGGTGTGTATGCTAAGAAAGCATGACAATTTGCAGCCGGAATGATGCTAAATTCTTTTGTTTTATTTCATGTTAACAGTTGATCTCTGTTTTAAACAGCTGACATGTTCCTATTGACCGATCATGATTATTCTTCTAGTTTAAGAAAAAAATATTTACTTGTTATATTTTTCAATCCACAGAATAAAATGCACAGCCTGTTTGAATTCCAAAAAATCTACCTGCAGGAAATCCAAGTCGACGAGTACATAACACATAACCTGCCATTTGAAGATGTCAACAAAGCTTTCAATCTCATGAGAGAAGGGAAGTGTTTGCATTGTGTTATCCACATGGCAAAGTAATTTCTCTTTTTCTGTCATATTGAAGTTGCCTTGCCTGGATACACGTGAGAGAGTTAAGTTTCATATGAATTCTGAAAGTGGGTATTTATGGAGTAGGATTATCTGTGGGCAATCTACTGGGAGCTCAAGCCTATCTCACATAACCCGCTGTATTACTTGTTTGTTACTTTGTTAAAACTAACTATTCTTAAAGTACTTATGGGCATGTACACTAGCATTCTATGGGATTTGAGAAGACAATTTTAATTCAATCTTCTTGGTCCATATGTGCAGCGTGTTTGATGGGTGAACAAAACCCATATGGTTTGAAGTATCAAATTAACATGAGAGAGAGATTCCTTTCCCCTTTTTTTCTTGGGTACAAGCGATAGTCTAAAATGGAGGAGAGAGATTTCTCACAGACACCCACACACCGAGTTTGGCCGTGCTGCTATACTCAAGCACAGCTGCCGTACAGTGTCTAGGTGTCATGTGTCAAAATCAGTATAGCCGTGCGGCTATACTATTTTTTAAAAAAAATTAAACACATCCATTATAGCCGTACGGCTGTACTTTTTTTAAAAAGGTGCCACGTGTAAAAAATAATATAGCCGTACGGCTATGGCTTTTTAAAGGAAAATCGTAGTATAGCCGTCCGGCTATACTATTTAAATACATTATCTTTACCTTTAAAGTAAATTTAGGTTTTAGCCATAAAAAAACTTTCACTTTTGGAAAAAGCCAAAGCTTTTTCAAAAAAGACAGAAAAACCTCTCGACTTTCAAATTAAAGACATGCAAATGTAAATGATTCATTAAGAAATCCAAAAATAAATAAGGGCAACTTTGTCCATTTTAACTTCTTTTAAAAAATTTCTCTCTCCTTTGGGTTTTTCCAAAGTCTCCCTATATTTAAAGCGGTGATAGGTGCCACATGTAAGAACAGTAGAGCCGTGCGGCTATACTATTTATATACATTATATTTATTGAGCCGTTAGATTAATATGGACGGTTTGAGATCAAATTTCTGAGTAAGTTACAATCGAGTAACTGTTACCCAAAACCGAAAGAAAGAACCCGGCACATGCTTGAAAATATCTGGAAAAGTTTGTGGTCTTTTTGAAAAATATAGAAAATGGGTGGTCAAAACAAAAATTTTGCAAAATTTATTTGTAAAGACCCAGCCTCTTCTTCCCGACAGAGGCGAGGGTTTTCCACCGCAGTGGTTTCGGCGGCACCATAAGGAAGAAGAAGAAGAAAGAAGAGGCTTAAAGAAATTCTCAAATTCTGTTCTACATGCGCTCCCAGTTTGGTAATGAAAAACAACTTCTTCTCCTTTGGGTGGTAATTTTCTCACAAAATGAATTTTACTTTTTCAATTTTCATGGGATTTCTAATTTACTTCTTGGCCATCAAAAGATCATGAGATTTGAACTTTTTTTGTTCAGTGGTGTAGGATTTTGGGATGAGCATCAGTAAAACAGAGGTGAACTTGAGGAGGCTGCTTGCAGCTGCTCCTCAGCAACAAAACCAGTCAAAACTTGTACATGTATGTATGATCCTTGTCTTCTCTCTCACCTCTGATATGGATGTTGTTATTAGAATTACAGGTTACATGCTTTTATTCATTTTCATAAAATTGATCTGTGTTCTAGCTTCTCTTTTTCTTTTGGGTGTTTTTGGGATATATAGCCTTTATGGATGATATAAGTACTGGAATTTTGCAGTATGTTGCTACTTTACGAGAACAGGTAGAACAACTAGCTGAGGAGAGAACTCCAGAAGGCTTACCAAGGTTGGTATTTGTTTTAATTTTCCCCCTTGATTTACTTTAACTTTGATTTTTTCAATAATTTGATGCATGTTCCAATATGCTTCCTTTCTTCTACTTTACAAATCAATCCAAGGGTTTTGGTAGGCATGATATGATGGAAATATTGATTAACATTCTAATCAATCCAAGGGTTTTGGTAGGCATGGTACTCATATTAAGTTCTAGAGACATTTTCTCATATCATTAGCATACTTTCGTTGTTTTAGGGATTTTGGATGGAAAGAGTTTTATCCAAATGATGATTTGAGTTATTATTTATATGTATTTTCTTGATACTCTGTCTTAAGAGCTTGTAAATTTCTTAATTTACTAATTGGAATGATTATTTATGGTTCTATGTTCAGAGTTTCAAAGGCTGTTTTGAGCGACTATTCAGAGAAGATCGAAGCAATTGCTTCCAAATTAGCTGCTCCGCCGGTGCGTACACATGATCTAGAAAGCATACATGTCACTTTTGTTGAATTGTTGATTTTATGTACTTAACCAGTTCACTTTTCTGAAATTTTTTAGTGTTATGTATCATTTATAATTAATTTACTGATAATAGGTTTAGTATGAGGGTCTGGAAATTATAACGACTGAGAAAGAAAAATATTGTTAGGCTGATCCAAATTGGTATTTCATGCTTAACAAAATACTTAGAATTTATCCTTTAATGCATCAGTACATGTAATTGGTTGTATCAGTTTATGTCATCATATCTAAAGAGAATCTTTAATATATCGATTGTGTTCTCTTGCTAGATTTCTGACATGTTATATGGCAGATTGTGAATCTGGCACCATATATGAAAGCAGGAATCCACCTGATCAATGGTCCAGATTAACAGTCTGGGAAGAGAATATTATATATATATATATACATACATATGTATGCAATTTATGGAGTTAATTGCTCCTAACTGTGTTTTCTTTGGCAAACTCCCAGCCTGATATTCAAGCACCCAAGGAGCCCCTTGCAAGAATTTCTGTCAAAGCAAACTCTTCTGATACAGGAGACAATCAGATTCCCCCTTCTCCAGGTCTGAGAAGGAGATTTGGGTAAGTGAACAATAGTTAGGATCATGGTTTCGTTTAGCTCCTTCTTAGTGATCTTTCGTATGCTATCACATGATTTTAACTGGTTTTGTTTGTTAAATAGGCTTACCTCAAATTCCGAAGATGGAACTCGTGAGATTCTTAGTGTTGATTCTTCAGCGCCTGTCAAACTGGATGCTGCAGCCCAAGCACACATTGAAAAACATAGGTGTTTTGTCGTATTAACTTTCATACTTTCTCGAGTTCTCCTATTAAACTGGAGTAACTAGACTCTGGATGAAATTGAAACCAGATAACTCATCAGAGCAGTCACCAGAGCAGAGGCTATCTTTACTGTTAAAACTTCAGATGTTGATTATATTTGCTTTCCACATTCTGTTTAAGATTCTTATAAATTTTTCTCTCATGGGACAGAAAGCTTCAAGAGGATTTGACTGATGAAATGGTTGGATTGGCAAGGCAACTCAAAGAGAGTAGTCTCATGATGAATCACTCGCTGCAAGACACTGAAAAAGTAAGATTTTTATAATCTCAACACTTTTTATATTTAGCTGGCTGTGGTTTGATTTGTGTTTAGGGGTGACACCGACCAGGGTGAAGTCTTTTTGAAGGGAAGATAAGTTGAAAGAGTGTTTTGAATTTAAGGTGCGAGAATCAGGAGAAATGCTTGGAAAGAGAAATGTGAAACAAAGAAACCAAGGTTGGGGTTGTAAAGAGTCCCTGAGATTCTTAGGCTAAAACCAATGGATTTGCAGAGGAGTTTAGGATGTAATAGGAGAGTAAATATAATTTTTTGTTTAGAAAGAGTTTAAAGTAAAGTGGTTTGGGGAGGTCTGCAAGATGATATTTGGTCTGAGTTTTCCATGTTCAGATAATTAAAAGAAAGGAAGATGTTGAAGAATAAGAGAAAACCTCAGAGAAAACATTGATCATCAGACATATCAAAATTAAGGAAAAATGTACAAAGGAATAATGTAACATCTTGTGTTACTTCACAACTTGATTGTTGTGATAAAAACTTACTCTCTGGTGTGCCTTTGATGTAAATTCATAGCTGATGGAATGTCATATCTGTCGATCTCATAACTTAAGGGATGGCTTATGTGCAGATACTTGATTCTACAGAGAAGGCTGTTGAAAGTAGCTTGGCAAGCACTGGCCATGCCAATACACGGGCGACCAATATATACTCGAAGACGTCCAAAACTACATGTTTCACATGGCTTGTAATGTTTGTAATGACATGTGTATTCATCATGGTTGTACTTTTAATTCGTGTCACTTAAGGGTATGTTGTTGAGTTAGGAAAATTCATCTTTCCTTTTCCTCCCACAATTGTTATGTATATATAATTTGCTGAGTTGAGCAGTGACATGGTTTACAATTTGATATCATGCAGTGTGAGCTTTGAGGCTATTGTTACGAATTTGGGCTTTTAGCCCAGCCCAGCCCAGTCCAATCTAACCCAACCCACACGCGGGGCCCACCCAACAGAAAACCGGATGACGTGTCGACCTGCGGGGCTTCCACTACTGCCAAACAAGCAGTCGTCCTGGCTCAGAGGCGCGTGGAGCAAATCTCCAAAGCACGAAGCATCCCACCCATTGGAGCGTGAGACACACGCGCCGCAGTTTAAAGAACCCAAGAAAGGAAGCGAAGTTGGTCTGAAAACTTTTGCCTGCGGACACTGAAAAGGCTGAAACAGAGACACAGGGATTGTCAGCCTCTCTCTCTCTCTCACGCCCAACTTTAAACAAAAGCCAAAACAAAGCAAAGCAAAGCAGATATGGTTTCATTTCGCTTAGACACATTGCAATACATCCAGACCCAGTTCATCAATTCAGTCGTATGCCTCTTGTGCAGCTTTGCTTTTCTTGTTTTTGCCTTAAATATTGAGACTTGATAGTCAAATTGAATTGGGTTTTCTCTCTGCACCTCTGTTGAAGAAACAGTTTGATGTGCTTGTGATGACAATGGAGGAGGAGGGTGGTGGTAAGGTGAAGCTTGGTCTTGGGATTGGGGTTGATTGTTATGGTGATGATCATAATGGGACTGAAGAAGTTGTTGTTGGGAAGAAGAAGAAGAAGTATGGTGGTGGTGGGTTGACAGCTTCTCAGTTGCATGAGCTGGAGCAACAAGCGCTTATCTACAAGCACTTCGCTGCTAACCTTCCTGTTCCTTTTCACCTTGTGCTTCCCATTTGGAAGAGTGTGGCTGCCTCTTTTGGCTCCTCAAATGCTGCTGCTATCAACAGACAATACCCCAGTTGTAAGTCAAATCTCTTTCCCTTAATGAGTTTCAATTTTTACACAAACTGACACACAAGCAACACAAAAAAAATTTGTTATTTTTGGGTAACAACTAAATGCATGCTTATGGGGTAGTTATAAGAAAGGGGGGGAGGGAGAGACTTTTAAGACATTTTAACTTGACTTGGGTTTATGAGGACTACATGGATCTGACTTTGTTTGATTGGGTTCTTAAAAGGGGTCCTATTTTGCTTCAAATTTAGATAGGCCAAGGTTCACTTGACCTGAGATTTTCATGGGATTGAGTTAGTCAAGACATCATGTTTGTTTCTGTTAATTTTACTGCAACATGTTATGTTTTCCCCCTTACAGATGTTTCTGTCTGTGTATTAGGCTTCAAATTTGAGATATGCATTGAGTAAATTAGTGTTTTTTTATATCGCTTCATCCCCTGAATTTAGAGTTTTGTTCATTGAGATAGTTTCATGAATTTGAACTTGAATGTAATAGATTAATGTTCTCTAAATATTGTTTCTGTGGACTTATGGTTAGATAACTTGACTTTTTGAAGGATATTTCTTTGTTGATTGCTTTTCTTTTGCATGAAATTTGAAATGGGTCCCCTGCTTATTCAGTTGAATTTGATACTGTTTATTTCAACTGATTGTTTCAGTTGTAGGGTTCAGTGCAACGGGCTTTGACTATAGGGATCATGAACCAGGGAGGTGCAGAAGAACTGATGGAAAGAAATGGAGGTGCAATAAGAATGTAGTTCCTGATCAGAAATACTGTCAGCAACACATGCACAGAGGCCGCCAGCGTTCAAGAAAGCCTGTGGAAAATTCTGAAGTTGCTTCTCCTTCCAGCACTAAAACACCCAAGAATTCAGAAATTGAGTTAGGGAACTCAAAGACAAACCTTCAGATTTCAACCCCGAAAGGCCTTCAACTTATGGCACAATCCTACAATTATGTTAGTGTTAGCCAAGGTACAACCATGGCCTCAAGTGGCTATCATGAATGTAAGAAAAACATAAGACCTGTTACAACTACATCCATTGCCAATATACCTGCCAACAGATCTGCTACTAGTACCAACCCTGCTGCTGTAGCCACTACCACCATTGCTGGACCAACCACCACCACCAACAGCAGTACCAATGAAAATAGCCTCAATATTGGTGTAAAATACAATAGTAGCAACCATGCTGGTGGCAATTGCATGATCAGAGGAAGCAGCATGAATGTTGTTAATATATCACCAGGATTGGGCTTCTCCCCGAAGAGCGTTCTCCAAGGTAGATGCATGAGTAAGATTGAACCTTTGTGCTATAAAATGCTTTTTTTTCTCCCAAAATGTATATGGATTGATAAGCATAACCACTGGTCTTGAAAAGCTTTCCACACAAGAGAATGTTGAACATGGTGTTGATTCGTGGTACCAAACTATCTGACTTCTTACCTATGAATTCGACTGGGGCCTTAACAAGAGAGGCCAACAGTGCCCCAAAGTTGGAATCATATAGGATAAGAATGTCCTATTAAAAAAAAAATTAAAGGATAAAAATGGGTTGAAGTACTGGAAATTCCTCTGTAGCTTGTCTTTGCAATCAAAAGGATCATTTGTGTATTTATTTCACTGTTTTCAGCTCTTCTAGGTTGCAATGGCTTATACTTCGACAACGGAAGTGGAGTAGAACTTGAACCAGGGAGGTGTAGGAGAACGGATGGAAAGAAGTGGCGGTGCAGAAGGGATGTTCTTCCTGATCAGAAGTATTGTGGCCAGCATATCCACAGAGGGGCAAAGAGGCAAATGAAAGATGTCCAACCTGTTGCTGTTCCTTCTTCTTCAGCTGCTGCCATGAATACCACTCGGCTCTCTCGGACAACAGCCATATGCAGAAAAACTAATTGCGCAATCCCTAATACAAATCTCAGCATCTCCATCCCAGCAAATCCCCCACCGGGACGAAATGATGAAAGAATCAATTCTAGCAGCGATAGTGACACGACTCTTACAGATACCAGCCTTACTGCTTGTGACAGTAGTCATGTTTCTTCTTAGAAGACTACCCTTTCCAGCATTTTGAGGTATCCGAAATTGTGAATTTTTTGGTTTTTCCTGCAACTGGCATCCTCATGGATATATATATCAACAGAAAAAGGAAAAGAAAGGCCGCTTGTTTTGTGAGGAAATACCAACATCCTCTGTTCATGCATTACGTAGGGGATAAGAAATGCCTTCTGTTTAGGGAAATATTCAGATTTCACGTTATGGGATGTCTTTTCATCTCAGCAGAAAGAAGAAAGAAATTGTATTTCTCGTTAGTTTTCGGAGACCTCAACTGGGGTTTGATTTGCTCTTGAAGGCACGTAGGTCAACCCTCCCTTTTTAAATCTTGTACAAGGTAAACATGGATGCCAAATTAATGTTGTATCTTGATATTTCTTAACTTCCATAAGCATAGTTCTTCAAAAATAGCTAAACATGTTTAAATGTTTTTCAAGTGCCATTGAAACATCAAATCCCATTTTCCAAACCATTCAACATAAAAAGTGGCCTTCTTTAATTACGAAACATTTTTCCCTTATCAATTTCCCTTAACATTGTCACAAACATATAACAGATTTTTCCAAGAAAGTTTATGTATCTAGTTGCTAGCTTGCTCCTATATCTTGCTTAAGCGTTTATTTATTAATTCAACTCATGCAATCTAAATTTTACACAAACCAAAATATACAATCATAAATTTTTAAAAAATGGTTACTGTTTAGTGGCTACAATGAGAACTTCGACGTAAATTAAGCATACTCAGCAAGCAACTGATGTAATTATAGGCAATCCAGAAGTTGACGAGATACAAGATTTCCTTCACACAAAACATGGTACATGAAACTCAAGGGTGGTGAACATAGTAGATAAGTTAATTGTCTCTTGGTGCTGATGAGATTTTGACCAAAATATTCCCCCTACATATACCAAACTCAGCTGTGCCAGCTCCTCACAGCCATGATTAGAGCATGATGACAGTTAGAAAAGCTAGCTATTTGCAGATACCCGATGGATCGGCGTTCTTGACTATCCAAGGGTGTTCCATGATCCTCTGAAGAGAAAGCCTTTTTGAGGAGTCTTTGACAAGAAGCTGCACAAAGTTCAACTTATTTCAATTAGGTAATGGATACTGATACCAACAACTACTGGAGTTTTATTTACCCCCACCTAACATTAAGAACAAAATCATGGTCAAACTTACCCGGGTAATGAGATGTTTAGCTTCTGCAGAAGTTTGAGGTGCAGAAGGGAAGTTTAGGTCAACCTTTATTATCCTGTATAAAAACTCAAGTTATCATTCACTTGGGTTCAGCTCATGTTACGGAATCACATGGGTGGAAGCATACAAAACACTCATTCATACCTTTTGAACGTATCCGTTTGACTTTCTGCCTCAAAGGGAGGAATACCATAGAGGAACTCATAGCAAAGAATGCCCAGAGTCCAGTTGTCAACTGCATAATCATGAGGTCTGTTCTCCACCATTTCTGGTGCTAAATAATCTAAAGTTCCACACATGGTCTGTCTCTTGCTTCTGGACTGTACGGACCATCCAAAGTCTGCAATTTTCAGTCGACCCTACGAAAATATAATGCAATCAAGTAATCAAACACAGTTCCTCAACTTGTTCAATGACAATACGTTACCTAAGTGCAGACATAAAAAACATAGCTTCCAGTTATTGAATCAAAGTATAGAATCGTAATCAAGTAATCAAACATAGTTCCTCAACTTGTTCAATGACAATACGTTACCTAAGTGCAGACATAAAAACATAGCTTCCAGTTATTGAATCAAAGTATAGAATAGTTGCATCGGGATAAGAACTCATATTTGTGCTCAATCTTCTTGAAAATATTAATCACATATCATTATTGCACAATAGCAGTGGAATTTGGAATTTGAAGTCGGGCACCAGCAGCCAGGGTTTTGCTCAAACTATTTCTTGAACACAAAAAGGAACTACCAATGCCAACAATGAGATTCCCCCCAATCTGTACATATATACAGGTAAACCAACCCTGGTTGCAATTTCTCCTAAAATTGCATAAAGAAAACCACATCCCTAAAAGGTTAACCCTGAAACCAAAATAACTGACCTATTTTCACTTTTTCTATATAAGTAGGGGAAAAAACTTCAACACTGAACAAGTGAAAATGCTATGATTGTTACTGTTTGGGATAAGAAGATGTATAACGTTAATCGACTTCTAAACATTTGGCAGAAATTAAGGGATTAGGAGCCAGATTTCCCATCTGTTCTAAACCCAGAACCCAAACAACCATGGCATAGGCAAAAAATTGGAGAGGTTGTAGCATATATATACCTCATGATCCAGAAGCAAATTTTCAGGCTTTATATCCCTATGAATGACATTCTTCTCGTGACAATACGCCAAAGCTTGCGTCAAGCTCAGAATGTACTGATAATCATATGAAATTTGATTAATTTCTAAACCACAGAGAGAGAGAGAGAGAGAGAGAGAGAGAGAGAGAGAGAGAGAGAGAGAGAGAGAGAGAGAGAGAGAGAGAGAGAGAGAATTACAGTGGCGGCTTGTTCCTCAGAGAGGTAATTAGTTTTCCTGAGAAGCCCATAAAGCTCACCGCCATGGGCATACTCGAGGATCAAGAAGATGCGTTCGTCGTCGTGGAACCAACCGTAGAGGCGAAGAATGTTGGGGTGCCTGAGACTGGTCTGAATCTCCATCTCTCTCCTCAGCTGATGTTGAATCTTATACTTCTCGATTTGCTCCTTGAATATCACCTTCAATGCCACTATATACTTGCTCTGCCCCCAAAAATTTTTTACCCAAAAATCAATCATTTCAAATTCTAAATTGTTTTCGGTTTAATTCGATTGAAAAATTCGATACCTTGGCTTCTCTGGCAACGTAGACTCTCCCGAATTTCCCTTTGCCCAGGGGTTTTCCGATCTCGAAGTCTCGCAAGGACCATTCTCTCCTTCGGCTTTCTTGCCCTTTCTGAGTTTCCATTTCTTATGATTTTTCCACAGAGAGAGAGAGAGACGACCACTATGTGGAAAATTTGAATTTTCCTTTTAGCGCCACTGCTGAGACTCTGTTGATTTTTCTAGGGAGCCCATGAAAATATAAATTTTTTATTTTATTTTAAAATTTTGGGACAAAATGATACTCTGTCTAAAGTACTATACTCAACAGATTACAGACTCTTCCGAGTCGACAACCCAAAAAAGGGATTAAAGACTCGAACTTGGGTAAGGACCGCACTGCACATATATGATGTCTTGCTTAACTAGCCTAACTCAAGGCTATCTCTTATCGTCTTTTTTAATTTGATTTCTCATACCTTAACTAACTAGCCTAACTCACATCTATTTCTAGTTGTCTAACTAGATTTGCTCTCCAGTGACTCCTTGCTATTATTACTGCATTTTTTTTTTATAGTTAAAAACCTTTGAAAACCAAAATATTAGGGCAGCTTTTTGCACATCCCTATTTTGATAGATAAAATTCCGAAATGTTACACATCATTTATAACGAATTTGGTAACTCTTTAACATTATTGAAAGTTCATATGATCACTCGCTTGCAATTATCATCTGAATATCAACTTCTTCATTGGCAGTCGGAGCTAAAAATATTGGAAATTTTACAATTTCTTGGTGCATTAAAGATTTTGTCAATGCATCTACAATGGCCTTCCGGCGTGGAAAACCCAACTATGATTATAATATACAATATATATAGTACACCTTACACAAAAGAATACAAAGAATAAAGAGCAGGCAGAGACCAGTTTGAGGCAAGGTGTGTGCCATGTACACAATTAGAGGTGCTTTTTCCTTCTTTTGGGTTTTCACATCCCACCTCCTGGCTTTTTTCAGCATCATTCTTTGTACCAGTGGCGGCATATAAACAAGGCTGCTTTGATCATATAAATCACAGAGAGTGCTGTTATAGGCATTCAATTAGAGCCGAAGTCCTTGTTCCACTGTTCAAGCTCTTCCCACTTGCTTTTGCTTAAGCTTGGCCTGATTACGGTCATTGCCTTCTCAAAATCTTCATATCTTAGTGGTCTTACCTGGTAAACAAATAACGACATGAACACATGAGACTGGACTGGAATGAGGAAATTCTTTTATAGAAACTTCTGCAAATAAAGTACTTCCATAAACAATAACAACAAAAAAAAAAAAAAAAAAAAAAGAAGATTATCACTTAAATTACTTCAATTTAAGTGAAACAGAATAGGAAGAATTCAGAGAACGATGCATTTTGCATAAATTTTTCTCTTCACTGCCAATTTATTTTTGTTGTAAATGTGTCATGTAATCCAGAGAATGATGCATTTTGCATTACATTTTCTATGGCCCATAAGCTTTTCCTATTAAGAAATCAGTTTCAAGCATGAAGAATTCAGATCCAAGATCCAGTTCTTCATTTATCAGATCAAGCTCTCATAATTTTTTTCCCAGCCTCCAAGGAAACCAGAATTGGAAAAAATATTTTCAATGAACCATATTCTCAGCAAAAAGACTTCCACAAAATGAATCAGATCATCAAAGTAAAGATGTGTTTTGAGGCAAATTTACTTCTATATCTACTAAAGCATAGACCAAAAATTAATTAACATTTATAGACTGCTGTACAACCAATTTATTTGAGGCCATGTTGTTGGCACAATACCTGATTTGCCTTGACGGTGAGAATGTTTTCACCCAGTTCCCTAATAGGCATCATTGCAGCTTCTTCACACAGCGCTTGCAGATCACTTCCTGAATATCCTGTATATAAAAGTAACAACTGAATAATTTGATCAGAATGATAAATATTTGGTGAGGATTTTGACTAAGGTTCGATTCCATCACAACACCGGCTGTAAACCAGCAACCACTAGGTGAGTGCAACCAGCTGTAAACTGTCAACCACTAGCTGAGTGTAACTGAGATTGGTAGCACCCAGTGACTCAACTTTGCTCAAATTAGTTTTGCAAAATGAATTGACTTATTATAGCACTGCTATCTGAAAAGCACTTCGGAAGGGTATAACAGGGAAAATGTTCTTACCTTCTGTCTCTCTTGCAAGTCTTTCAAGATCTCCACCTAATACAAGCAATAAGAAGTAAATTTCGTAAGAAGATTAACCACAAGGCACAAAAGGATGCTTGCTTAGTTCACTCACTTTGGTTATTATTTGTCTTCTTGGAATAAATAATATTTATAAAAAAAAGTTCCAAAAACGTTTCCCATCATGAACACTTTTATCTTTAAGTTACTACAAAATGACATATCTCCACTGTAATAAGAGATACCAATGAAGATACCAAAAATCAGTACACCAATTAAAAGTAGTCAACTACAACATTGTGTACATCATACTAACCACAAAATATGGGATCATCAATCTTTAACAGAAAAATATCCCACAAGAAGGTTACGAGATAAGAACATATTCTTACTTGGTAAGGAAAACGCTTGGCCCTTGAGTTTGTGCCTTAGAAGCAGTCTCCTTGCTGTTAAATCTGGTAAAGGTATGTACACTCTCTTCACCTGGTTCAGGGTTTCATATTACAGTGAGAAGGATACTTCTGAATGTATTGATCAAGTTGTTACCAAAAAAAGCAATTAGAAGTAAAAAGAATGGATTTCAACAATTTATAAAGTTTCCAACAGGGGAAAAAGATGAGAAGGATACTTCTGAATGTTTTGACCAAATTGTACCCCATGTACTTTTTGTTTCTTTGATTAAATCTTTCAGGTATAAATATCAGATAAATATGCTTCAAATACTGGATAAGCATTAGACGTGCGTGCACGAGCACACAGACATGTACACATTTTTTTATCAGATAAATATGCTTCAAATACTGGATAAGTATTGATTCATAAGATAGTAATCTGGGGAATTAATTTTATTAGCAATTCAAACTTTCAAAGTCCCTAGAAAAATCATGTCTCAGAATATTGAAAGAGAAAACCAAAAGAAGAAAAAAAATACTACTAACCAGTCTTCTAAGAACCGCATCATCCAGTTCTTGTGGCTTATTAGTAGCACCTGCAAGCACATAAAAAAAGATATCAAGGGATGTACTATAATTTATTCAGGTCTAAGTGTGTTAAAATGCAAAATTGAAACAGTACCAAAAACGGACTTCAAGAAGATAACGAGATTAAAAAAAAAAAGTGAGGATCTATGTTGAGACAAAAGAAAATAGTTCAGAAGTTTACTAGGTCCCTCCCTTCTTCCAACCTGTTTAATTTTATTGTTTGAAGGGATCAAGAAATTTTATTACTAATTTCCAATGAATTAACATCCAAATTTAACGTTACTTACCTTGATCAAGGTCCCTTAGGGGCAGCAGACTCTAATGATAACATATAAGAAGGGTAATGTATATCAAGTTGGCATTGTGAATCAGGCAGGGTAGCCAAGACTTTCATCAACACTGACGTACAATTTAATAAAAGGAACGGCCTTTACCATTTGGGGTGGGCTTTGGTTGAATTGAGATATAAAGTTTTCAAAAAAAGAAAAAGAGAAGAGATATAAAGCTTACCAATCACAATTACCAGATCATTAGGATTAGATGTCACCCCATCAAACTGTATTAAAAACTCTGACTTCAGCCTTCTGCTTGCATCATGTTCATTTGCAAGCCTTGTTGACATGATACTATCAATCTGTAAGCACACAAAAAACAGACACAATTACATCGCTGATATATTGTTGAACAGTAAAAGCATCAAACTGTAGTCACCTATAACAGCTATACACCCTCGAGATAACTAAGAAACTGATATAAAAAATAAATAAAAAAAAGCTGTAACACTAGATATTGTGAGATACCAATGACATTTAACAACAACAAATGCAAATAGAGATAATGACCACATACTAATCTCTGATCATTCATCCAGTCTTCCAACTCAACTATACAGTCCTCAAGTACAAGCATGAAATAGCATACTTCATAACACCATCAATAAGATGAAACAGGTGAAGCTGGTGCTTTTTGAAATTGAACGTATAGTTACTAGTTTGCAGGAAAAGTAGCATACTTCATCCATGAAAATTACTGACGGCTGTTTGGATATAGCAACCATGAAAAGGGTTCGCACAAGCTTTTCAGCCTCTCCTACCTATTTCAGTGCAAGTAAAACTTATTATAATTCTTATAAGGAAAAAAAAAAAATTAGAAATATAAGAAAAAGAAAGTGCAGCACCAAGGACAGAGACACACCCATTTTGATGTCAGTGAAGAAGCAGATACATTAAAAAATGTTGCCTCGGACTCTGAAGCAACTGCCTTAGCAAGCATGGTCTTCCCATTACCAGGTGGACCGAACAAAAGCAGACCTGAAAGACAAAGACAAACTTTTTTTATGAAACAAGTTCTTTTTTCTGCTTCACTGGTATCAATATGGATGTTACAGTCTTACAAAGCATTACCTCTAGCTGGCCTTCGAAGACCAGTGAACAAGTCTCTTCTCTTAGTTGGTAAAATAACCATCTCCATCAAAGTTTTCTTAACCTTCTCAAGACCGGCTGCAGAGAAACTGAAATGAGTAACTTGGTAATCTCAACAAACACAGCAACCAAAAATAAAAGAAAAAGAAATATATAGACAAGAATAGTGAGTATGTGATAAATTCCTCACCTACATCTTCCCACTTAACTGAAGGGCTTCTATCCACTATAGCACTATTTATCATTTCCACCAATTTTGCATCATAACCACCACCAGTCTCTTGCACAGGTTTTGAGCTTACAATATTATTGGTCTGAATCTGATTCCTCGTTTCGGGTCTGTTTGTAGTGGGACGAGGAGACTTGGGTAACACATGCTTTCTGGCATTTGATGTCGTTGGTCTAACTACAGCAGTCTGCGCATGAGCTAAGGTACTCTGCAAAGATTTTGATTTTGATTTTTAGATAAACAGTATATAGTAATCTTGAATCTTATCAAACGCTCAATTCTTCCCATGCATTTGTGAATACACATTAGATGCTTGAGATAATACTATTGTGCATAAGTCTAAAGAAAGTTTCAATTGAAAAAAAAAAAAAAAAAAAACAAATATGCAGAACTCTTTAGTCAGACCAAACCATACATTGCTTACAGACGTGCCACCTGAAAATGAGGACAGGGAGAAACAAATGCAAAGAAAGAAAAGTCAGAAGTTGAGTTGAATGTATCTATGTTAGTTTGGAGACAGTGCTCAATTAAGTTGAATCAGTAGGAGATATTACCTGCTCGCCTACTTAAGGCCTGTAACCTTTCAGAAACTTCACCCTGCCATTTTGATATTTTTTGGCGATAAGATTTGACCTTCTCTCGCTCACTGCCACAAAGAACAGACATTTCATTATGATAACAATGGAAGAGCATCTCAGAATCGATCATCATGGTTGACTTGATAATGAATTTGTGTTTGCTCTCTCTAACGAATTTGCAGGAATGCAATTCATTTTCTTTAGGACATGCAAAACCATCCTTTGAGAGGGAAAAATCAGCCAACAAACCAAAGTCATGCTTTGCCTCCTATTCTAAGAGATGAAGCTCTTCACGCTGGAATCACTAAAATCGTTATTTGTCACTGAAGTCATTAACCAAATACAAATACTCATGCCACTTTTACTTCACAACTTACACAAAAGACTTTCAAAAGTAAAGTTCATATGCTACAACATTAATCACACTTACTCAGAAAAACTGGTACTTTTTCAATTCAAGATATAATTTTGTATCTAACATATAAATGGTCAAACTCTTATTTCTACAAAATATAAAGTCACAAACATATCACCTAGACGGAAATTTAGAGACTACCCACCATTTCTTTCAGACTAGCAACTTCAGCAATACTTCAACAATAATCAAAGAAGAAAACAATTACAAGAATCAGAAACTAAGCTGAAAAATTGATAACCTGTGGCTGATATAGGAAGGCACGGGAGTGGACGTTGCTTCAACGAGAACTCTCTGGGCGTTGTTATAGTGAGCAATGGCGTCGTCGACTAAGCCCCACTCTTCAGCCCTAACAGCCTTGGCGATCTCATCCTTTGCCAAATCGAAGTACCCCCTAAGCTTGTACGCAACACGCTCGTTGGAGACCGAAGCTCCAGGTCCAGCTACGCCTTCCATGGTTGACGAATTTGGGGGAGAATCAGAGTTTGGGTGAGACTCGTATGAGGAGGAGGCGGCGGAGAAGACCGAACCAAAAGAATCGATGATCCCTTTGAGGAAACTCATGTCTGGAACAAATGCATGCCGATTATTGGGATGAGGACGACGAGGAGAGAGAGCTTAGAGAGAGAAAGAGGGTTTTCTTACCATTTCCGGGAAATTGAGTAAACTTTCCGGGAAAGTCATTCTTTATGGAGCTTAGCTTTTCCAGACTCCAGCGTACAGAAGAAATTGAGCATTTAATTTTAAATGGCCAAAGTATTTATGACTCTGAGAAATATATAACATATCGGCAAATCTGTGAAATCAAAATTAATAATTTAACTACTGTTATTAACACATGTCATTTTACCTATTTGCATGTGAGTAAAAAAAAAAAAAAAATTTAAAAAGAAAAAGTATTTAGGTATTTTAATTAATTTTATTGGATGGTTTTCAATACTTTATCAAAAGTTTATGAAAGCAAATAAAAATAAGTGGAAAATATGTTTTTACAATATTTAAGGGTATCGCCGCGCGGCTATATTATGTAAATATAAAAGAATATTCTAAGAGTATAGCAGGCGGCTATACTCTGTAAACATATATGAATACTTTAAACATATAGCAGGGCGGGTATACTCTATAAATGCATACAACTATTTTTAAGGTATAGCCGCGCGGTTATACTCTATAAATGTAAACGAATATTTTAAAAGTAATGCCGCGCGGCTATACTCCGTAAATATATACGAATATTTTAAGAGTAGAGCCGCACGGCAATACGCTTAAAATATATTAATATTTAAAGCCCATATCCGCACGGCTATACTTTGTATGAAAATTTTAAACGTATAGCCGGGCGGCTATACTCTTTAATTATTTTCGAACATTTTAAATGTACAGCCGCACGGCTATACTATGTAAACATATACGAAGATTTTAAAGGTAAAGCCGCTCGGCTATACGCTGTGAATATATATATATGAACATTTTAACAGTATAGCCGTGCGGCTATACTGGCACACGAATATTTTAAAAGTATATAATTAAGTAATATCTTTTCGACAATTTTTTTAAGTAATATATCTTAAGTCTTTTTCAATTACTTTAATCAGTAATTAAATTTTAATTATTATGTCTTTAGTGAATATTTAGTATTTAAATATTTTTAAGTTCATAAATTACTTAATAACTAGTAATTAATTATTTTTAAATTATTCTTAATAACTAATTTCATAAATTACTTAATAACTAGCATGTAACATGTTGAGCCTATGTGTCTTGTTTCAAAATCAAAGGGGTCCTACTTTTGAGCCACTTACTAATTGTTGGTTGCTGATGGGTTTATGCTTTTCTTCAACTTTTCTCTCTTTTCCCCCTTAATCTTTGTTCCCTTCCACTCTTTTTTGTTTGTTGTTTTTTGGTTTTGGTAAATAAAATTTATTGCAAACCACAAAGAGAATGCTCCAAAAGCTAGCAAGCCTAGAGAAAATGCAATCAGCCTTCAGCACCAGCAGAAGAGGAATGAACATGACTTATTGGGTTGAGTATGGAAACCTTGTGTAGCTCTCAACATCATGGAAAATGGTGGTTTTATGGTTAGGTGAGACCATGGCTACACATCTTAGATTGTTGTAGAAGTGTTGACATATTCTTGGTGAAGTGGAAAATGAGTTGGAATTAGAAGAAATAGTCCAATCCTTAACAGGTAAGACTCTACGCATCCCAGCATACGATATAAGTCCATGCACATTTGTTAGAAATTTTGACACATTTTGATCATCAAGCGGAAAATGAGTATGGGAAATTAGAAGAAAGAGTCCAATCCTTAACAGGCAAGAATGACTGAAAAACCTTCATCAGTAAGAGAGTTTCGGAGCTGGTTAGGTACACTCTCCTAGTCTCCTGACTAGGAATCAATTGCCATAACTAGAACATTATAACCGGTGTTTCAATCTGATCTTTCAAACAAATCAAGATCAGAATGCGCACCCGCTAGCAGATTGATGGTCCTGATCAGCCATGGCCATGGGGAACACAGAACAACCACGTCAACACTCCTACAAGAATGTCTTCGCCCCAAGAAAAAAAAGATAAGAAAGAATTTGCACCATCCAATCTCATGGATTGATATCCTTTTTCTGTTTTCTTCTTTTGACAATCAAACCATATAAATAATAAACAAACGTGGAAGTTCCTCAGCTAGCAGTTGTTTTTTTCTCTTCATTTCACTTTCATAGATAGATGCAACCTATGAGAATAAAGCTTCCTCTGTCTTACATATATAGATCATTTTCTCTTTTGCCAAACAGTTTAATATGTTATTTGATTAGACTATTAATTTAAGCTAATATTTAACCTCTTTAACTATATATATATATATTGCTGTCTTTGCCTCTTTAACTAACCAAGAAAGATGAGTATTCTCTATATCATACTCACCTTCATATCATTCTCAGTACTCTTTCTCTTCCTAACCTTCTGTTTTCTCATACTTAGAATCTTCACAGGCAAGTCCATCAGAAACCCAATTTACCCTCCTGTAAAAGGCACCGTCTTCGACCAGCTCTTCTACTTCAACAGGCTCTATGACTACCAAACGGAAATGGCCAAAGAACACCCAACTGTTCGGCTTCTTGCCCCTGAGCAAAGTGAAGTATATACTACTAACACAAGAAACATTGAGCATGTTCTGAAAACCAACTTTTCCAAGTACTCGAAAGGGAAGTATAACCAAGATATTGTGTCTGATATTTTTGGCCAAGGGATATTTGTTGTTGATGGAGAAAAGTGGAAGCAACAGAGGAAGCTGGCGAGCTTTGAGTTTTCGACAAGAGTTCTTAGAGATTTCAGCTGTTCTGTGTTTAGAAGAAATGCTGCTAAACTGGTTAGAGCTGTGTTTGAGATTTCAGGTGCCACTAAAAGTTTTGATATGCAAGTGAGTAATCTGAAACAAATAAATGTTTTTCTGTAAATTGCCTTCTGCTCTTGTTCAGATTAGAATATTAGCTATTTTATAATCAGAAGAACCAAATTGTTTGACATGCAGTTAATAACTGTTTGCTTGAGTATGTGTGAGTTGTTCTGTATTGTTTGCATATGATCTTCTTTTTCTGGCATATGATTTGTTTGCAGGATATTCTTATGAGATGTACCTTAGATTCTATATTCAAAGTTGGGTTTGGAATAGACCTGAATTGCTTGGAGGGGTCAAGCAAAGAAGGGACTGCATTTATGAAGGCCTTTGATGATTCAACTGCTCTGGCCTATTGGCGCTATGTTGATCCATTCTGGAAATTGAAAAGGTTTCTTAACATCGGTTCCGAAGCCGCGCTTAGAAAAAATGTCAAAGTCATTGATGATTTTGTCCACCAACTTATCAGGAGCAAGAGGAAATTGCTAGCAGGGCAAAAGGATCCTGTAAGTGATTTTACATTCTTGTTCTCCAAAAAAGCAAAAACAATTCTCTATGTTTCTTACATGATTTCATTTCAACTTTGTTAATGAAATCTTGAATTTTATTTTATGTTTCGAAGAACGACAAGGAGGACATACTGTCGAGGTTTCTGTTGGAGGGTGAAAAGGATCCAGAAGAAATGAATGACACATATCTAAGGGATATAATTCTGAATTTTATGATTGCTGGCAAAGATACCAGTGCAAATACACTCTCATGGTTCTTGTACATGCTCTGCAAGAACCCTCTGATACAAGAAAAAGTTGCACAAGAAGTGAGGGATGTCGTTGGTGGTCAGGTTGGTGACCCTGATGAACTTGTGGCCAATATAACTGATGCAGCTCTTGAAAAAATGCATTATCTTCATGCGGCAATAACAGAAACTTTGAGGCTATACCCTGCAGTTCCTGTGGTATGTATACTCAAATAACCTCGTATATATTTTTATGACAATTTCCCACTGAGATGCTGGTTAACTTATTTAATCTTTAGGGAAAAATTTAGCAATGCCGCATGAACTTTGACCCATCGTTTCACTTCATCTCTAAACTTTTCTTTATGTCTTCGGCTTCCTCTTAGGATGGGAGATGTGCAGAGATAGATGACATTCTTCCTGATGGCTTTAGATTGAAAAAAGGAGATGGAATATACTACATGGCCTATGCCATGGGCAGAATGCCTTATATTTGGGGAGAAGATGCTGAGGATTTCCGGCCTGAAAGATGGCTCAAGAATGGAGTTTTCCAGCCTGAATCGCCGTTCAAATTTGTCGCATTTCACGTTAGTATCATATTTTCTGTTTCTTTATCACATATGTTCATGAATTAATCTAATCTGAACTTACACTAATGGTTTCACTTATGTTACTTACAGGCAGGTCCTCGGATATGTCTAGGGAAAGACTTTGCTTACCGGCAGATGAAGATAGTATCGACGGCTCTTCTTTCCTTCTTCCGCTTCAAATTGGCCGATGAAACAAAAACTGTAACCTATAAGACCATGTTCACCCTTCACATGGATGGAGGTCTCCCTCTGCGTGCAGTTGCAAGGACAGCCTCATAAACTTCTCAACATTCGAAGCAAAATAATGTTCTTGGTGTGGTCCCTACATGTATTTTGTTTAGAGTAATGCATTCTACATTGTACTATATTTCTAATAGATACGCGACACATCTATACAAATGAGTCACACTTCTATTGGAGACATGGATTGTGAGCAGGGTCTAAAATATCGGTGACATCGAAAATATCGATAGTTCAAAAATACGGAAATTTCGATGGAAATATCGGGATATTATCGATATCGATAAAAATTGAATAAAAACCACGAAAATTGTAAGAAAAACTTGGAAATTTTTATTGAAACTTTGGAGGATGCTTATTTAGTCAATTATCTATTAGTTTATTACAAAAAATTGGAAGAAAATGCATTGCATGATGGATTTAACTAATTTAAGTTGATTATACAACGAGCTGACAAACATTGTGAGTATAGAAAATATGTAGTAATTAATGAAAGAAGATTAAACACACCACAATCATTTATATATAATGATTTACTACAATATTTTACATATATATAGGAGCAGCGTGGTGGTTAAATGCCTGTAAATTTTGAAAATATGTAGTAATTAATGAAAGAAGTTGAAACATGAAAAGCAGCTCGCAAGTATTATATACACTAGATTCCATAGTTTATATTCACAAAGTTATGAGCAGCATGGTGGTTAAGTGCCTGCAAATTTCGGAGTGTAGAGGGGTTCGAACCCTATTGTGTGCGAGAGAGTGAGTGAGTTTAAATTGTTTAATTTTTGAAAGTCTCGTAAGTAATATATATACTAGATTCCATAGTTTATAATCACAGAGTTATGAGCAGCATGGTTGTTAAGTGGCTGCAAAATTTTGGAGTGGAGAGGGGTTCGAATCCCACTGTGTGCAAGAGTTTAAATTATTTAATTTTTGAAAGTTCATATCGCGATATTAACAACCAAAAAAATCAAAAACAAGAAATGGATTCCTAATATAATACTAATAGTTTTATGATTTTTGTTCATCACCCCCACAAACTTTTGCCATGAACGACAAACTCTTGGTCTGTCCACCCACAGCTCACTTGTCTATAAAACAAAAGAGAAAGCCACAAAGGTTGGGAGAGCATTTTGGGAGCTGTAGTTTTCACACAATATAGTTCAGTATTTAGGTAAACAGGAATTCAATTTCTAATTTGGATAAAGTTAAAAGCCAAAATATAGTATTTGCTTTTATCATAATATAATTTAAGTTGGGCCTGATTTTTTAAGAAAAAGGATTGCATTGTCTTTTTAGTTATTATTTTAAGCTAGCCCAACGAATTTGGGCCTCCTGTTCGGCCTAATCCAAAATAACAATTCTTTCCTAGGTATTAAAACCCAAATAAAAATACTCAATGTCTCAAATACTCTAATTAGTAAAGTTACTTATGTCTAATACCTATTTTTTTTTGGGGGTAATTACGTTGAAAATGGAAAAGGAAAGAGAATTGTTTTAGGCTTTGGGTTTCCGTTTTAAATTGGTTTGTTTTGGTTTGGTTTCCTCCGTGATTTTTGTCAAAAACAATCAAATCAAACCGTTATATTGTAATTGATTCAGCCGTGGTTTTAAGATAAAAACGATCGAATCTGGATTGTGCCCACCCCTACTTTCTAGACTGCTTGTTTGTGTGGGCAAAAACGAAAAGAAATGACATCAAATCTTTGCCGAGGTTCTTCCAAGATTGCAGAGAGTTTCTTGGGGTGATGAAAGTCATGGTTTTACATATTTGCTAATTTACATATATTTACAAGGTTGCTTCCATTATCTACAAATTACAAACAGAATACAGAGCAAAAGCCCGCAAATATCATAACAATATCATAATATGTGATAACCTTGAACATTGATTTTCTTCAGATATAGGAAATTTTATCAGGTTGCCCTTGGAACTGCAAGCATAGGGAGGCTGCCATCTATGTGAAGGGTGAACATGGTCCTATATGTTACAGCTTTTGTTTCATCAGCCAATTTGAAGCGGAAGAAGCAAAGAAGAGCCATTGCTACTATCTTCATCTGCCGGTAAGCAAAGTCCTTCCCTAGACAGATCCGAGGACCTGCCTGCAAGTAGCACCAATTCAGTGAAACAACTATTAGTGAACATTAGGATGATTAAGCTATGTGACAAATAGAAATAAATAAGTTACTCACGTGAAATGTGACAAATTTAAAGGGTGATTCAGGCTGAAAAATTCCGTTGCTGAGCCATCTTTCAGGCCGGAAATCTTCAGCATCTTTTCCCCAAATATAAGGCATTCTGCCCATGGCATAGGCCGTGTAGTTTACAATATCTCCTTTTCTCACTCTAAAGCCATCAGGAAGAATGTCATCTACCTCTGCACATCTCCCATCCTTAAAGGAAAGCCAAAGACACAAAGAAGTCAATATTTTCAGTGCTTATGCATTTGGCTTTAACTTTAGTATATGAAAATTTCACCCTAATGTACAGAACCATAGATATTAAACTCATTTCCCTAATGGAAACTGAAGAATAATTAGGCTTAAACATCTTTGGTTTGATAATAGCCAACACAATGGGGTACTCTCAAGGAATATTTGTCTTGTGGCGTTGGTTTTGATATATTTAGCACAGATTTTATCAAGGCTTTGGCACTGTCCTGTTTAGGTTCTCACAAACAACTATAACAAATAACAATATCTCATTCAAAAACTATCCATAAAGGAAATTAATACAGGGTTATTGGAGTATATACATACAATGGGAACTGCAGGGTATAGCCTCAATGTTTCTGTCAATGCCGCGTGAAGATAATGCATTTGTTCAAGAGTTCCATCAGTAATGTTCTCCACAAATTCATCGATTTTCGCTTCACCGACCTGATTACCAACAACATCCCTCACTTCTTGTACAATTTTTTCCTGTATTAGAGGGTTCTTGCTGAGCAGGTAAAAGAACCACGAGAGTGTATTTGCACTGGTGTCTTTGCCAGCAATCATAAAATTCAGAATGATGTCCCTAAGATATTTGTCATTCATTTCCTCTGGATCCTTCTTGCTCTCCAATAGAAACCTTGATAGTATGTCTTCCTTGTCATTCTTTGAAACATAAAATAAAATTCAAAGTTTCATTAATAAAACTGATGCTATAAAACGGAAACTTCAATGCAGAATCAAAAGAAGAAAAAAAATGATATACGAACATGCAAAGCCACTACACAAGGGTAAAATTCACTTACAACATCCTTTTGCTCCTCCAGAAATTTCCTCTTGCTCCTGATAACTTGGTGCACAAAATCATCAATGACTTTGACATACTTTTTAAGGGAGGCCTCGGAACCAAGGTTGAGAAATCTTTTCAGTTTCCAGAATGGATCAACATAGCGGAAACAGGTTAAAGCAGTTGATTCATCAAAGGCCTTCATAAATGCAGTCCCTTCTTTGCTTGACCCCTCCAAGCAATTCAGGTCTATTCCAAACCCAACTTTGAATATGGAGTCCAAGGTACATCTCATGAGCAAATCCTACAAAAAGAATCATAAACAAAAAAAGGTAAATAACAACTTATATCATTACATCAGCTGTTATGAAATCAGATTCATCTTCTATCTTCCAAGTTACTTACAAAATAGATAGAAAATCCTGAACTTTGGGAGTTTACAAGCTGAGTACTTTTATGGTATGATACATCCCCTAATTTCACAGATCATGATTTCTTCTCTCTACTCTTTTGTACCAAAAACCAGCCAAATTAAAGTTGACCTAGCTCAGCCCTCTAAATTGATTAATGTTTTATCAAACCAACTTGATCAAGGGGACACTAAACAAGTTTATACCAGCCAGTTATATATTATCTGTATGTCAAATGTCAAATTTAGTTCTGCTATTATTAAATAACTCTATGTGATTTAAACAAGACCACAAGACAAGTTACAAACAAGAAAAGATATGTTGGCGTTTTCAGATTACTGACTTGCATATCAAAAACCCTCCTGGAAACTGAAATCTCAGAAATAACTTTAACCAGTTTGGCAGCGTTTCTTCTAAACACAGAGCAGCTAACATCTCTAAGAACTCTCGTGGAGAACTCAAAGCTCGCGAGCTTCCTCTGCTGCTTCCACTTTTCTCCATCAACAATAAATATCCCTTGGCCAAAAACATCAGACAGAATAGCTTGGTTATACTCCCCTTTCGAATAGCTGCCAAAGTTGGTCTTCAGAACATGCTCAATGTTTCGCGTGTCAGTTGTGTATATTGCGCTGTGTTCCGGGGCCAGAAGCCTGTAAGTTGTGTGTTCTTTGGCAACTTCAGTTTGGTAGTCATAGAGTCTGTTGAAGTATAAGAGCTGGTGGAGGACAGTGCCTTTTACAGGTGGGTAGTTCGGGTTTCTGATGGACTTGCCTGTGAAGATTCTAAGTATGAAGAGGGATAAGGTTAGGAAGAGAAAGAACAATATGAAGGTGAAGATGATATAGAAAATACCCATCTTTCTTTTAGCTAACTAGAGGCCTTACAGAGTAGTAGATAGTCTCGAGAGAGAGAGAGAGAGAGAGAGAGAGAGAGAGAATTTTGGCCTCTTAGCTAAGGTTGCAAACTGAAAATGAAATGAAGAGAAGACAGAAATGCAAGCAGACAGCACTCTACGCCGATCTATAATATAAAGGATATTTACTTAAATGGTACTCAAACTTATACCCAATTTGTATTTTAATTCTTCAATTAAATTAAATGATCTACTAACTCTTTATTATTCGACAAATTGATCTCACCCTAAAAACCCTAGCCCTTTTTCTCCCACAAAACACTCTTAGAGCCTTTTCCACTTTGAGGGGGGAAGAAGCCATTGTTCTTCCCCCCTCTCCTCTCTCCTCTCTTCTCTTCCTCTCTTCCTCCTTTCACCTCTTTTTCCATTTTCAAAGACAAAGGGTTTTTCTTATTTGTCTTAGTTTTGTTATGATTTTCATCCAACCATTATTGGCGGCTGCGGCTCAGCGTCGGATCTTCACCTGCATTTCGACGTCGGATCTCCACTACCATTTTTTTTGCAATTTCTTTATGTTTGGAATAAGTTGCAGAGACTCTTTGGGTTCTCTGTGTAGTTTTCACATCTCCTTTTGTGAGAGTTTTTCATCTTTCCTTTGTGAGAGCTTTTCATCTCTCTTTGGTAAGAGTTTTCTTTGTATTGTTATAACTTGGTTTTTTCAAGCTTTATCTCTTTTTTATTATTCTAAGTTTGCAATCTTAGTTGGGATGCCTATACCAAAGTTTCTTCGATCTTGCATGATCGTTGATGGAGACATACCTGATTTTCTTAATTTTGATATTAGACCGCTATGTTATTGTAATGACCCTTTTGTGGCTAGTTTGTATTGGCCCTTTGTGATTAGTGACTTTTTTAACTGAATCATAAATGCAATCATAAAATTTCTCAAAAAAAAAAAAAAGTGAATATGACTTTTCAAATAAACAAATTAAAATAAATACAAAAATTGAAAAAATTGAAGAAAAAGAGGAAAAAAATCATAAGACCCAAACCCAGCCCCCATCCCTCCGATTTCTTCTCCCCCGTCTCCCCACAGTCCTCACCCCTTATGTTTTCCCCCTCTCTTTCTCTCTCTCCCATTCGCCCCCCCTCTTGGCAACAGACCCCTCCTCCTCCCCCAACACCCGCAAAACCAATATAGAGAGAGAGAGAGCAATAGGTTTAGAACACGGAAACGAGATTTAGAATTGTGTATGAGTTGCTGTTTCTGTCGTTCTCGTGCGCCTGCATCAAGCTCATCCACCTTATGCTCCACTCAGTATTCTAGTACAACACCTGAGGGCTGATGGGAAGAGCTAAAGCTCCACTAGGTCAAATGTTGACCAAAAAGAAGAAGTAAAAAAGGGTTAGCCACAAAATTGGTATTTTGGTTTATATTTTTTTATTTTTTATTATATATGAAATGACTAATTTGTCCTCGTATTTAACAGAAATATTGACAGAATGTAACGGTGAACCAATTTGCTGAATAATATAGAATTGATGGATCATTTGAGTGAATAATTTAATTGAGAGACCACAATGCAAATCGGGTATAAATTTAAAGACCATTTAAGTAAATAACTAATAATATAATGTTATTTATTTGTCCTTGTCGATTTAAATTAATTAAAAGAAGTTGAGTGGTAGGCCTCATGAACTTGGTAGAGTTGGACCTTGTTATGAGCATTATTGGTTTGGATATGAAAAAGTCAATGGTTTTTTATGAGCAATATTGGATTGGAAGGTTCATGACATATTACAACAAGGTTGTTTCTATTTAAATATAACATATCACATGCTATCGTGTCATTTAATTGTATATACATAAAGAAAGTGTTCACACTCCAATATCACAAGAGTTCATCAAAGTGAACATTGTTTTGCTTCAGCTTCACATAGAGGGAGTTTATCAGGCTGTCCTTGGAACTGCAATCATAGGGAGACTGCCATCTATGTGCAGGGTGAACATGGTCCTATATGTTACACTTCTCGTTTCATCAGCCAATTTAAAGCGGAAGAAGAGCAATCGCTACTATCTTCATCTGCTGGTAAGCAAAGTCCTTCCCTAGACAAATCCGAGGACCTGCCTGCAAATAGCACAAGTAAAACTGTGAGTGAACACTAGGATGATTAACTTGTGAGAAAAAGGAAATAAGGTACTAAAGTGAAATGCAACGAATTTGAAGGGTGATTCAGGCTGGAAAATTCCATTGTTGAGCCATCTTTCAGGTCGAAAATCGTCAGCATCTTTTCCCCAAATATAAGGCATTCTGCCCATGGCATAGGTCATGTAGTTTACTCCATCTCCTTTTCTCACTGTAAAGCCATCAGGAAGAATGTCATCTACCTCTGCATGTCTCCCATCCTTAGAGGAAAGCCAAACACACAAAGATGTCAATATTTTCAGTGCTTATAAATTTGGCCATAATGGAAACTGACAAACAATTAGACCTCTCTTCTTTCACAATAGCCAACGCTACATGGTGTTGGTTTTTATAAAATTAGCACAAGATTTTATCAACGCTTGGACACTGTCCTGTTTAGATTCTCTAAAAAACTAGAACAAGTATAACGAATAACAAGCATCTCATTCAGAAAATCATAAAGCAAACTAATACAGGGTTATTGGAGTATATACATACAATGGGAACTGCAGGGTATAGCCTCAACGTCTCTGTCAGTGCCGCGTGAAGATAATGCATTTGTTCAAGAGTTGCATCAGTTATGTTCGCCACAAATTCATCGATTTTCGCTTTACCGATTTGATTGCCAACGACATCCCTCACTTCTTGTACAAAAATTTAGCAATGCCACAGGAACTTTGACCCATCGTTTCACTTCATCCCTAAACTTTTCTTTATGTCTTTGGCTTCCTCTTAGGATGGGAGATGTGCAGAGATAGATGACATTCTTCCTGATGGCTTTAGATTGAAAAAAGGAGATGGAATATACTACATGGCCTATGCCATGGGCAGAATGTCTTATATTTGGGGAGAAGATGCTGAGGATTTCCGGCCTGAAAGATGGCTCAAGAATGGAGTTTTCCAGCCTGAATCGCCGTTCAAATTTGTCTCGTTTCACGTTAGCATCATATTTTCTATTTCTTTATCACATATGTTCATGAATTAATCTAATCTGAACTTACACCAATGGTTTCACTTGTGTTACTTACAGGTAGGTCCTCGGATATGTCTAAGAAAAGACTTTGCTTATCGACAGATGAAGATAGTATCGACGGCTCTTCTTTCCTTCTTCCGCTTCAAATTGGCAGATGAAACAAAAACTATAACCTCATAAACAACTTACATTTGAAGCAAAACAATGTTCTTGGTGTGGTCCCTACATGTATTTTGTTTAGAGTCTACGTTGTACTATATTTCTAATAGATACGCGACACATTTATACAAATGAGTCGCACTTCTATTCTAGACATGGATTGTGACAACCAAAAAAAACAAGAACAAGAAATGGATTCCTAATATAATACTAATAGTTTTACGATTTTTGTTCATCACCCCCACAAACTTTTTGCCATGAACGACAAACTCTTCTTTTTTTTGGTCGAAAAAACGAACGACAAACTCTTGGTCTGTCCACCCACAGGTTCACTTATCTATAAAACAAAAGAGAAAGCCACAAAGGTTGAGAGAGCATTTTAAGTTTTAGGAACCCAAGGTTCTCAACATTTGACACGCCATTTGACACGCGTCAAGGCATAACGAAGTAGGATGAACAAGATTATACTGTGTGTCCACTCTCTCTCTCTCTCTCTCTCTCTCTCTCTCTCTCTCTCTCTCTCTATATATATATATATTAATTTCTCTGCCTCTTATTATCTTAAAGAAAATCAAGATGGGTTTTCTTGTTATCGTCTTCACTTTCATGTTGCTCTTTTTCTTCCTAACCTTGTCCCTCTTCATACTTAGAATCTTCACCGGCAAGTCCATCAGAAACCCAAACTACCCACCTGTAAAAGGTACTGTCTACCACCAGTTCTTATACTTGAACAGACTCTATGACTACCAAACAGAAGTTGCCAAAACAGAGTCAACTTACAGGCTTCTAGCCCCGCACCACAGCGAATTATACACGACTGATGCACGAAACGTTGAGCATGTTCTGAAAACCAACTTTGCCAGCTATTCGAAAGGGGCGTATACGCAAGCTATTCTGTCTGATGTTTTTGGCCAAGGGATATTTGTTGTGGATGGAGAAAAGTGGAAGCAGCAGAGGAAGCTTGCAAGCTTCGAGTTCTCGACGAGAGTTCTTAGAGACGTTAGCTGCTCTGTGTTTAGAAGAAATGCTGCCAAGCTGGTTAAAGTTGTTTTTGAGATTTCAGGTTCCAATGGGGTTTTTGATATGCAAGTGAGTAATCTGAAACCTACATCTCTCTGTCTCTCTTTATTTCTATTTTTTTCCCTAAAAAATTTCACAACTTGTCTTCTGGTTTTGTTCAGATCACATAGTGGTTATTGGTTCAGTCTGCAGGCTATGAAAAAACTTGTTCAGTGTTGCTTCATTAGATTGGTTTCATAAAAGCTCAACTCTGAGCTATGTTTATAAAATTGGGGCGGTATCCTAAAGTCAACTTTAATTTGGGCTGGTTCTTGGAACTATTATGAGAGGAAAACTTTACCTGTGAAATTGGAAAATTGCAAGCTGAACTCATTCTGATCAAACAAAATTGCTCATAATCAAAATCATTTCTAAATACCAGACCATATATTTCAGATTGTAAACTCCAAAGTTTTAGTACTTCCCATCTATTCTAAATATCTTTGAAAGTAAGATCAATTAGAAAACGTAGGCACATTGTTTCTGAACATTATCTTATTTTTAACTAACAGCTTTATGGTGTAAGTTATTATTTACATTTTCTTACATATGATTATTTTTGTAGGACTTGCTTATGAGATGTACCTTGGATTCCATATTCAAAGTTGGGTTTGGAATAGACCTGAATTGCTTGGAGGGGTCAAGCAAAGAAGGGACTGCATTTATGAAGGCCTTTGATGAATCAACTGCTCTGTCCTACTTTCGCTACGTTGATCCATTCTGGAAACTGAAAAGATTTCTCAACCTTGGTTCCGAGGCCTCCCTTAAAAAGTATATCAAAGTCATTGATGATTTTGTGCACCAAGTTATCAGGAGCAAGAGGAAATTGCTAGAGGAGCAAAAGGATGTTGTAAGTTAACTTTGCACTTGTACATTATCTTTCATTGTCATCTTCCTCTGTTTGTGTGTGTTACTGAAAGTACTCCTATAAAAATTTTCTTTGAAGTTTCTAATTCTAAAATTTGAACTTTATGTTATGCTTCAAAGAATGACAAGGAGGACATACTATCGAGGTTTCTACTGGAGAGCGAGAAGGATCCAGAAGAAATGAATGACAAATATCTAAGGGACATCATTCTGAATTTTATGATTGCTGGCAAGGACACCAGTGCAAATACCCTCTCATGGTTCTTCTACCTGCTCAGCAAGAACCCTCTAATACAGGAAAAAGTTGTACAAGAAGTGAGGGATGTCGTTGGCAATCAAATTGGTAAAGCGAAAATCGATGAATTTGTGGCGAACATAACTGATGCAACTCTTGAACAAATGCATTATCTTCACGCGGCACTGACAGAGACGTTGAGGCTATACCCTGCAGTTCCCATTGTATGTGTATACTCCAATAACCCTGTATTAGTTTGCTTTATGATTTTCTGAATGAGATGCTTGCTATTCGTTATACTTGTTCTAGTTTTTTATGAGAATCTAAACAGGACAGTGTCCAAGCGTTGATAAAATCTTGTGCTAATTTTATAAAAACCAACACCATGTAGTGTTGGCTATTGTGAAAGAAGAGAGGTCTAACTGTTTGTCAGTTTCCATTATGGCCAAATTTATAAGCACTGAAAATATTGACATCTTTGTGTGTTTGGCTTTCCTCTAAGGATGGGAGATATGCAGAGGTAGATGACATTCTTCCTGATGGCTTTAGAGTGAGAAAAGGAGATGGAGTAAACTACATGACCTATGCCATGGGCAGAATGCCTTATATTTGGGGAAAAGATGCTGACGATTTCCGACCTGAAAGATGGCTCAACAATGGAATTTTCCAGCCCGAATCACCCTTCAAATTCGTCGCATTTCATGTTAGTACCTTATTTCCTTTTTCTTTATCACACAGGTTAGTCATCCAAGTGTTCACTCACAGTTCTACTTGTGCTATTTGCAGGCAGGTCCTCGAATTTGTCTAGGGAAGGACTTTGCTTACCGGCAGATGAAGATAGTAGCGATTGCTCTTCTTTGCTTCTTCCGCTTTAAATTGGCTGATGAAACGAGAAGTGTAACATATAGGACCATGTTCACCCTGCACATAGATGGCAGTCTCCCTATGATTGCAGTTCCAAGGACAGCCTGATAAACTTCCTCTATGTGAAGCTGAAGCAAAACAATGTTCACTTTGATGAACTCTTGTGATATTGGAGTGTGAACACTTTCTTTATGTATATACAATTACAGTCCCGATCTCTTGGACCACAGGAGTCCAAGAGGTTGTGGTCACCTACCATTGGATATTAATCCAATGGTTCAAAAAGTTTTTTAAAAGGAGTGCAAGAGTGAGTGAACCGTTGAACTTACATCCAACGGTGAGTGATCACAAATTTCTTGGACCCCTGTAGTCCAAGAGATCAGGACTGTATACAATTAAATGACACGATAGCATGTGATATGTTATATTTAAATAGAAACAACCTTGTTGTAATATGTCATGAACCTTCCAATCCAATATTGCTCATAAAAAACCATTGACTTTTTCATATCCAAACCAATAATGCTCGTAACAATGTCCAACTCTATCAAGTTCATGAGGCCTACCACTCAAGTTCTTTTAATTAATTTAAATCGACAAGGAAAAATAAATAACATTATATTATTGGTTATTTATTCAAATAATCTTCAAATTTATATTTAATTTGCATTTTGGTCCCTCAATTAAATTATTCACTCAAATGATCTATCAATTCTATATTATTCAGCAAATTGGTTCACCGTTACATTCTGTCAATATTTCCGTTAAATATGAGGGCAAATTAGTTATTTCATATGTAATAAATAAATAAATACAGAAAAATGAAATTTAAGAATAAATAAATACTGAAAAATAAAATTTATAAATAAATAAATATTGAAAATGAAATTTATAAATAAATAAATACTAAAAAATAAAATAAAAAGATTTTACTCTCTCTCTCTACAAATACAAATCCGATTGAATTATACATTAAATAAAAATAAAATAAAAACCAAAATACCAATTTTGTGGCTAACCCTTTGTTCCTTCTTCTTTTTGGTCAACATTTGACCTGGTGGAGCTTTAGCTCTTCCCATCAGCCCTCAGGTGTTGTACTAGAATACTGAGTGGAGCATAAGGTGGATGAGCTTGATGCAGGCGCACGAGAACGACAGAAACAGCAACTCATACACAATTCTAAATCTCATTGCGCTCTCTCTCTCTCTCTCTCTCTATATATATATATATATATATTGGTTTTGCGGGTGTGGGGAAAGGAGGAGGGGTCTGTTGCCAAGAGGGGGGCGAATGGGAGAGAGAGAGAGAGGGGGAAAACAGAAGAGGGGAGGAGTCTGTGGGGGAATGGGGGAGAAGGAATCGGAGGGATGGGCGCTGGGTTTGGGTCTTATGATTTTTTTTCTCTTTTTCTTCAATTTTTTCTAATTTTGTATTTATTTTAATTTGTTTATTTGAAAAGTCATATTCACTTTAAAATTTAGTTAAATCTGACAGAAAATTAGACGGTGGATCAATTTGTCAAATAATAAAGAATTAGTGAATCATTTGAGGAAATAATTTAATTGAAGAATTAAAATACAAATTGGCGTAGAGTGCTGTCTGGTTGCATTTCTGTCTTCTCTTCATTTCATTTTCAGTTTGCAACCTTAGTTAAGAGGCCAAAATTCTCTCTCTCTCTCTCTCTCTCTCTCTCTCTAGACTATCTACTACTCTGTAAGGTCTCTAGTTAGCTAAAAGAAAGATGGGTATTTTCTATATCATCTTCACCTTCATATTGTTCTTTCTCTTCCTAACCGTATCCCTCTTCATACTTAGAATCTTCACAGGCAAGTCCATCAGAAACCCGAACTACCCACCTGTAAAAGGCACTGTCCTCCACCAGCTCTTATACTTCAACAGACTCTATGACTACCAAACTGAAGTTGCCAAAGAGCACACAACTTACAGGCTTCTGGCCCCGGAACACAGCGCAATATACACAACTGACACGCGAAACATTGAGCATGTTCTGAAAACCAACTTTGGCAGCTATTCGAAAGGGGAGTATAACCAAGCTATTCTGTCTGATGTTTTTGGCCAAGGGATATTTGTTGTTGATGGAGAAAAGTGGAAGCAGCAGAGGAAGCTCGCGAGCTTTGAGTTCTCCACGAGAGTTCTTAGAGATGTTAGCTGCTCTGTGTTTAGAAGAAACGCTGCCAAACTGGTTAAAGTTATTTTTGAGATTTCAGTTGCCAGGAGGGTTTTTGATATGCAAGTCAGTAATCTGAAAACGCCAACATATCTTTTCTTGTGTGTAACTTGTCTTGTGGTCTTGTTTAAATCACATAGAGTTATTTAATAATAGCAGAACTAAATTTGACATTTGACATACAGATAATATATAACTGGCTGGTATAAACTTGTTTAGTGTCCCCTTGATCAAGTTGGTTTGATAAAACATTAATCAATTTAGAGGGCTGAGCTAAGGTCAACTTTAATTTGGCTGGTTTTTGGTACAAAAGAGTAGAGAGAAGAAATCATGATCTGTGAAATTAGGGGATGTATCATACCATAAAAGTACTGATAGAAGTTCAGGATTTTCTATCTATTTTGTAAACTCCCAAAGTTCAGGATTTTCTATCTATTTTGTAAGTAAGTTGGAAGATAGAAGATGAATCTGATTTCATAACAGCTGATGTAATGATATAAGTTGTTATTTACCTTTTTTTGTTTATGATTCTTTTTGTAGGATTTGCTCATGAGATGTACCTTGGACTCCATATTCGAAGTTGGGTTTGGAATAGACCTGAATTGCTTGGAGGGGTCAAGCAAAGAAGGGACTGCATTTATGAAGGCCTTTGATGAATCAACTGCTTTAACCTATTTCCGCTATGTTGATCCATTCTGGAAACTGAAAAGATTTCTCAACCTTGGTTCCGAGGCCTCCCTTAAAAAGTATGTCAAAGTCATTGATGATTTTGTGCACCAAGTCATCAGGAGCAAGAGGAAATTTCTGGAGGAGCAAAAGGATGTTGTAAGTGAATTTTACACTTGTGTAGTGGCTTTGCATGTTCGTATATATATTTTTTTTCTTTTGATTCTGCATTGAAGTTTCCATTTTATAGCATCAGTTTTATTAATGAAACTTTGAATTTTATGTTATGTTTCAAAGAATGACAAGGAAGACATACTATCAAGGTTTCTATTGGAGAGCAAGAAGGATCCAGAGGAAATGAATGACAAATATCTAAGGGATATCATTCTGAATTTTATGATTGCTGGCAAAGACACCAGTGCAAATACACTCTCATGGTTCTTTTACCTGCTCAGCAAGAACCCTCTAATACAGGAAAAAGTTGTGCAAGAAGTGAGGGATGTTGTTGGTAATCAGGTCGGTGAAGCAAAAATCGATGAATTTGTGGAGAACATTACTGATGGAACTCTTGAACAAATGCATTATCTTCACGCAGCATTGACAAAAACATTGAGGCTATACCCTGCAGTTCCCATTGTATGTATATACTCCAATAACCCTGTATTACTTTTCTTTATGGATAGTTTTTGAATGAGATATTGTTATTTGTTATAGTTGTTTGTGAGAACCTAAACAGGACAGTGCCAAAGCCTTGATAAAATCTGTGCTAAATATATCAAAACCAACGCCACTAGATAAATATTCCTTGAGAGTCCCTATTATGTTGGCCATTATCAAACCAAAGGTGTTTAAGCCTAATTATTCTTCAGTTTCCATTAGGGAAATGAGTTTAATATCTATGGTTCTGTACATTAGGGTGAAATTTTCATATACTAAAGTTAAGGCCAAATGCATAAGCACTGAAAATATTGACTTCTTTGTGTCTTTGGCTTTCCTCTAAGGATGGGAGATGTGCAGAGGTAGATGACATTCTTCCTGATGGCTTTAGAGTGAGAAAAGGAGATGGAGTAAACTACATGGCCTATGCCATGGGCAGAATGCCTTATGTTTGGGGAAAAGATGCTGACGATTTCCGGCCTGAAAGATGGCTCAACAACGGAATTTTTCAGCCTGAATCACCCTTCAAATTTGTCACATTTCACGTGAGTAATTTAATTTCTTTTTATTTGTCACATAGCTTAATCATCCTAATGTTCACTAATAGTTGTTTCACTGAATTGGTGCTACTTGCAGGCAGGTCCTCGGATCTGTCTAGGGAAGGACTTTGCTTACCGGCAGATGAAGATAGTAGCAACGGCTCTTCTTTGCTTCTTCCGCTTCAAATTGTCTGATGAAACAAAAGCTGTAACATATAGGACCATGTTCACCCTTCACATAGATGGCAGCCTCCCTATGCTTGCAGTTCCAAGGGCAACCTCATAAAATTTCCTATATCTGAAGAAAATTTAATGTTCAAGGTTATCACATATTATGATATTGTTATGATATTTGCAGGTTTTTGCTCTGTATTCTGTTTGTAATTTGTAGATAATGGAAACAACCTTGTAAATATATGTAAATTAGCAAATATGTAAAACCATGACTTTCATCACCCCAAGAAACTCTCTGCAATCTTGGAAGAACCTCAGCAAAGATTTGATGTCGTTTCTTTTCGTTTTTGCCCACACAAACAAGTAGTCTAGAAAGTAAGGGTGGGCACAATCCAGATTGGATCCTTTTTATCTCTAAACCATGACTGAATCAATTACAATATAACGGTTTGGTTTGATTTGGTTTTGACAAAAATCACGGAAGAAACCAAACCAAACCAAACCAATTTAAAAAGGAAACCTCAAGCCTAAAACAATTCTCTTTCCTTTTCCATTTTTCAACATAATTAACCCAATTACAATAAAATAATTCACAACTTGCTACATAATTTTTTCATTTTCTAGCGTATCTAACAATTCTAAAACTCAACATGCCATAAAACTTCAAATTTCAATAACTAATATAGCTATGATTTAAATATCAATAACTCCAAAGGTCCTTCAAACTTCAAATTCAATATCCACTCCTAATTATAATCTAATTATAGTATTACACGTGTAAAATAAAAAATATATATAAGTATATAGTCTGATTCAATTTAGACTGATTTATAAAAACTAAAAACTAAATTATATACTATTTGGTTTTATTTTTTAACCGTTTGACTTTTCCTTTATTAAAACTAAACCAAATAAATATTTTGAACCGACAAGTGTAGTTGGTTTGGCCATATTGATGCCATAGTATGAAATATCGATAATATCGACGAAATATCGAGGATATTTCAGTTTTTTCGAATTACGGATATTTCAGAACATATCCATGTACATATCATACAAATATCGACGATAATATCAGAAAATATCGATGTCGATAATTTCGCTCACACTTCAGCAATATTTTGTCAAAATATCGGTGTAATATTGCTAAAATATCAAAAATATCGATGTATAGGAAAAAAAAAAGGAAAAAAAAGTTTAAAAAAGGAGACAAAAAAACACAAAGGGGATTTGAACCCCTCCCATTTTACTCCTCCAACACCTTAACCACCATATATCACTTATGTTTCAATGATAATATGCTAAAATATTTATATTTATATGGGTGACATGTTAACAGTTATATGCAAAATTATTTTGGGGATTTATCATTTGATGATTACTCTTCACAATAAACTTACTATACACATAGAGATGATGAAGATAGTGAAAATTTTGAACCTCATAGGAACTCTATGTGGTATTAAGTCACTCATGTATCTTGCCATACAATGTATAAAGTGTAAAATATTGTAGTAAATCATTATATATAAATGATTATGGTGTGTTTAATCTTGTTTTCATTAATTACTACATATTTTCTACACTCATAGTGTTTGTCAGCTCGCTGTATAATCAACTTAAATCAGTTAAATCTATCATGTAATGCATTTCCTTCTAATTTTTTTTGATAAACTAATAGATAATTGACTAAATAAATTTTCTCCAAAGTTTCAATAAAAATTCCCAAGTTTTTCTTACAATTTCCGTGGTTTTTATTCAATTTTAATCGATATCAATAATATCCCGATATTTTCATCTAAATTTTCATATTTTTAGACTACTAATATTTCTGATATCATCGATATTTTAGACCATTTTGATGCCCACCCAACTAGAAGTAGAAAGAGACCCATGAACTTTTGCAATGCTAATCCTAACAATTCATGGCAAGCATGACATCAGTTTGCATATAAAGTAAGAAGACCTATTTTAAAATTTTGGACCATCCCAATTCCCACATGCACGAAACGTCCAACAGAATGTGACATTATTATTCATTAAGTTAACCGTTAAGTTTGGCAGAAGTTATAAATAAATAAATAAATAAATAACATTAACAAGGACTCTTTCTTCTCTCTATAAAAACAGTGAAATATAAACAAAAAACACTACAGATTACTGTCAGAATCAGTCATGGACTTTCTTTCAAACCCCATCTTCCTCACAGCTCTGGTTCTAGCCTTATCCATTTTCACTGCTCAAATCCTTGCAGGGAAACTGACCAAGGCAAAGAAGAAGCACCCACCTATTGCTGGCACAGTGCTCCATCAGCTACTTAACTTCAACAGGGTACATGATTACATGACTGATCTTGCTGGGAAACACGGGACTTACAGGCTGCTCGGCCTCTTCAGGAATGAGATTTACACCTCCAACCCAGCAAATGTTGAGTACATACTCAAGACAAACTTTGATAATTATGGCAAGGTATGTTTCCAAATCCATCTCCGGTTAATTAACTAGAAAATCATCAATGGGAAAATGTTCTTATGTTACAAGATGTTTATAGTTTCATGGGTTGCAATCAAGTTTCATCAAAATCTGGGTTTGCAGAAAGAATCGTGATATTTCTACCAAGTCCTTGGTCCGATTCAACTAACTTTCAAGATGCATACACCCCCCATAAATAGAAATAATGACAATACACGGTCATTTCGAATTTTTCTGTTCTTGTGTAAATTTACTGTCAAGATATTAAGGATTAAAGCTGATAATTTTATGATAAGATCACAATCTTGCTAGGAGCCCAGGACAAGTTATCTTGAATGCCACCAGGATGGAACCTAAGTTTTGAATTTTTGGTGATTTTTTTTTTTTTTTTTCGGACTCAGGTGAATTCTTGGTATTAAGGCAGGGTCTAACTTGCTCTTGTGCAGGGATGGTATAACTACAATATTCTGAAGGATCTTCTGGGTGAGGGAATTTTTGCAGTTGATGGTGAAAAGTGGCGCCAGCAGAGAAAGATATCGAGCCATGACTTTTCGACGAAGATGTTGAGGGATTTCAGCAGTGTAATATTCCGGAAAAATGCAGCAAAACTTGCTGATAAGGTGTCGGAAATCGCAACTTCCAACCAGGCAATTGATATTCAAGTGAGTTTGCAAAACTCATTTATTCAAAAAGAAACCAAGCCAATTTGATGATCCTAATCAACTATCTATGGTATTAATGTAGGATCTATTTATGAAATCATCCTTGGACTCGATTTTCCAAGTAGCGTTTGGTATTGAATTAGACAACATGTGTGGATCAAATGAAGAAGGCAAGAGTTTTGGTGATGCTTTTGATAATTCAAGCGCATTGACCCTCTGGCGTTACGTTGATGTTTTCTGGAGGATCAAGAAGTTTCTCAACTTGGGATCAGAAGCTGCCTTAAGGAAAAATACCAAAATTGTTAATGATTTTGTGTTTAAGCTAATCCACAACAAAATTGAGCAAATGCAGAAAAAGGATAACTGTCCGGCGACTGTGAGTGACACTTACCTACAAGTTTCTGTCTCTGATTCAGTTTAGAACCATGATACAAACTTGTTTTACACTCGATGCAGGTGGACAGAGAAGACATTTTATCAAGATTTTTGCAAGTGACTGGGACTGATCCCATATACTTGCGAGATATAATTCTCAATTTCATTATAGCTGGTAAAGACACAACAGCAACCACACTTGCGTGGTTCTTTTACCTGCTGTGCAAGCATCCTTCTGTACAAGAAAAAATTGTACAAGAAGTGAAGCAAGCAACCGGCATGAAAAAGATCACCAACTTTTCCGAGTTTGCATCTGGTGTGAGTGAAGATGCTCTGGAAAAGATGCAGTATCTCCATGCTGCAATCACTGAAACTCTCAGAATCTATCCTGCAGTTCCAGAAGTAAGGAAAATTATAATGAATTTTCTCTTCATCTCGGCCCATAGGCAAAGAATATAAAAATCAAAGGACTAACTACGTAAAACCTTGTGTTGTGTTCTTATTACTTTTCTTTCTAGCTGCAATGAATTTCTACTTTAGTGTGATATCCTGGAAAAGTTTTTTAACTTCCCAACATTTCAAACATCCATTCTGCTTTGATTGCAGGATGCAAAGATATGCTTTTCTGATGATACTCTGCCAGATGGGTACAGTGTGAGGAAAGGAGATATGATAGCATACCAACCTTATGCAATGGGCAGGATGAAAGTCATATGGGGAGATGATGCAGAAAAGTTCAGGCCGGAGAGATGGCTCAACGAGAATGGAGTCTTCCAGCCAGAGAGCCCTTTCAAGTTTTCAGCCTTTCAGGTTTTTTCTGTTGAAGCTCATCTTTATCCTAGACATATCTAACTCTTCTGGTTAACTTCATTACTGAAGCAACCAAAATGTCCCTAATTTCTTTGTATAATGTATGTGATGGTTGACAGGCCGGACCGCGAATATGTCTTGGAAAGGAGTTTGCTTATAGACAAATGAAGATCTTCTCAGCCGTTTTGTTAAGCTGTTTTATGTTCAAAATAAGTGATGAGAACAAAGTTGTCACTTACAGGACAATGATTAATCTTCACATTCTTGGGGGTCTGGAAGTTCGTGCCTTCCACAGATAATTTAGATTGGTAATGTCACAAATTATGTAACATCATTTATACTTCAAAGGCAACCCACAACATGTCCCTTGAAAGGATTGAACTAGAATATTAAGACTTTGTATTTTTATTAGTATTTTGATAATAGATTCACAATGCAAATGTTCCACTATAAATGACCCTATATACAAACAAGTTATAATCAATAAACAACTTTTTCAGGAATCTCTGATTTTAGTCATTTGCCTTGGTATGATACTGATCATGTATCCCAGAAAACTGGGTCAAACTGAATTCAACAAAGAGCTTCAAAGATATCAACAACAAAAATACTCCATCCTCTTTCCATACATTACAAATTTAACCAGCACTTACAAATTCCTAGACTGTAGCAAATGAACTCGCTGCATAAATTACAAAATTGCAGAGGCATAGTACCCCCTGATATAGAGTCACAAACTTCAAGACATGTATCTACCAGGCAAGTAGAAAGAGAGGCAAAAAGATAAGTATCCATAATGGTTTCACCAATTACAATGCTGTTGAGGTCACAGGAGGAGGAAGCTGAATTCCTGGCCTTGCATTCCATCCTTTCCGTTGCCTATACGCCTCGATTGCCTTGACTCGAACCCTCTCCTTAGAAGCATCTTGTACATTCTTCAATGCCTTCACAAAACAGGGGAAGTTTATAATTAACTGAAGAACTTTAATCTGTACTGTATCATAAAGAATGTATTTTGCTACCTTAGGCACAACCAACTTTGGAGGAGCTTGAACTACGTCTCCAAATTTGATTTCCTCACGTCCAGGAAAGTCTATATTCTCTTCTTTCTTGCCCTTTCTCTTTTTGTTTTTCTTTGCTTCCAAGTACCTGATTATAAAAAGCTTCTCAGTTGTTACCAATCAGTAGAAGATGGGTAAGCTTGATTCATTTGATCACCGCAATGATACAATAACCCAAGAAAATTGCAATTTGTTCACTTTTCCAGATGATTCATTTACAAGCATTCTGATACAAGAACATAAGGCAGTCATTCTGACCCTGCTATATTATCTATGCAGCATTCCACTTCCAGGGAGCTAAACATTCAATACTTTCATTCGAAAAAGGTGTTAAAATACGTACCTTTTCTTGCGCTCCTTTCTTTTTAGACGAGTTTCTGATTGCTTCGATGCTTCTGTTTCAAACCGAAGGTCATGCACTTGCTTTCTCTTTCTTTTCTTCTTTCTCTTCTCATCTGTATGTTGAGGTTCCAAATTCCCAGCATCACCCTCATCTTCAAAACCAGTCTCGAAGTCCACTTCATCCGTGGGTTTCTGTTCACATAACCATTGTTTTTTTTACTTTGTTATACAACATGCCAATGTCACCAACTCAAATTCAATGTGAGCAATCATCAGTAATAATTAAACTAAGCCTCAATAACATTGAATTGCAATTTTTGCACAAAAAACTTGCCTCAAGTTTCAATCAAACTGTCCAAACCAGACCCGAAGCCAAAACCCACAATTTCAAAAACATATGCATATATAACTTTTGTAACATAAGTGCAACGACAAGGCAAGCACTTACTGGTTCAGCAGCATCAACTCCATTTTCCCTCTTTTTTCGTTCAGCAGCTTTTACGACCTTGAAAGAAGAGTCTGAAACCCATCGATAACAAACAATTGACAACAGTAAGTTTAAACAGGGAGAAAATTAAGTAAAAATATTTTTTCTTTCGAAAAAAAGAAAACAATAAGTGAAGAAGAAACCTTGAGGGTCATGAGATTTAGTGAAGGCGAGGAGTTTGCGAAGTTTAGAGGGCAAAGCGTCGGCTTGGGAATAATCAGGTGGTGGCGGCAGCCTTGTGTAGCCTCCGTGCGCTGCATTGTAGTTCTTCTCTCTTCGTCTCCTTCCTTTACCTCCCATATCTCTCTCTCTCTCTCTCTCTCTCTCTCTCTCTCTCTAAACCCTAAATCACTGTAATTAGGTGGCTGTGGCTTTTTGGGCTTATTTGAGGCCCATCCTCCTACCCATCTTCTCTTTTCTTGACCCGGTAAAAATTATTTCAAGGAAATATAAAATCTCAGCTTATCTTTCATGAATACTAGCCCCTTGACACATGCTCACGTATGTGCCAATTGGTTTTCTTTTTCTTTTTTATTTTATTTTTAGAATTAATAAAAGATAACAGGGTAGTTATCTATATATATAAAGCAAAAGGCAGAGAATGGTGAAACATTCAAAATACCAGAAAATGCCCTTGGTTAATGCAAACATTAAGAATTGAAATTATTAATTAAATGAGGATAATATGGTAAATTCACAATTTTTCGTATTAAAAAAATTAAAATTAAAAGAAAATTCAGATAATGGGTCCTATTTTTATGGAACACAAATATCCATTATCTTTTTTAATTCTAAAATAAATTTAAATTTTTTTTAAAAAAAACCTCTCGCATGCGCGGAAGCGCGTGCAGAGAGGCTAGTGTTCCATAAAAGTAGGACCTATTATCTTATTTTGTTTTTAATTTTAATTTTTTTAATATTAAAAAATGTGAATTTACCATATTATCCTCATTTAATTAATAATTTCAATTCTTAATGTTTGAATTAACAAAGGGCATTTTCTGGTATTTTGAATGTTTCACCATTCTCTGCCTTTTGCTTTATATATATAGATATATATAGATTCACCAAAATACTCTCTAATCCTAAGTCCTAATTTTAGCCTGAATTTATTAATTTATTTTTCAAGAAAAATAAAAAAAGAACAACTCCAAACTTGCTCTTAGGTAGTTTTATAGAGAAAGAAAAAAAATTGTAATCTGCGTCCCATACTTTTAGTGTGAATTTACCTAAATTTTAAGAGTGTCGATTACAATTAGCACTCATGTAATTTAATTAGTATCAGTCACCCAAAAACTTTCTTTTTCAAACTTAACAAACAAATTGAAGTTACGGACTGTTACACTACATTGAAACTAACCACTATTTTTTTCAAGTGGGTGACCGTATTTTCACTTACATTTACACTAAATTGATGATGTGTAGTGTAGACAATTTTTCAACTCTTTATATCTTAAAAGGTTTGAGGCCTTTTAAATAAAGGAAACTAATATATGCGGACAACGCTAATGGGTATAACTCAGTTAGTTGAACTCTTCCAATTCTACTAATGTGGGCAGAAGAAGACACCTGTTTTTGTATAGCATCAATTAGCATCCATTGTGAACAGAAATTAGGCTCACCAGTGTCATGTGCGGTCAAACCGATTTTGTAACTTTAAGATTGATTTTGTCAATTTGTTACATATAGGACGTCCTGTATCACCTTTTTTTTTTTTTTTTTTTTTTTTTCGGGGTCTGAAAAAGTCTGGTATCATCTTAAGTAGACAAAATAATAACTTAAATTTGGGGTTGGGATAAAAATGCAGACAAATTGTAAACCATAATAACGTAACAACTACTTCCAGTGGAAATTTCGACTGATTCAGTTCAGTTTGGCACAAGGAAACCAAGTTTCAATCAATCGCTCTTAATGAACAGTCCTGGCAGCCAAATCCAGTACTTTACAAGAATGAATAGCTTCTATATTTTCATTCACTAAAATTAATTTATAAAAAATCAATGGACAAAAATGAACAGCTCGAGGCCCCGATAGACTTGAACTCATCGTCTCAATGTACATACTTACAACCGAATTGAGTCAAAAAAAACCCTCGCAGCAACTCTAATAACCTGTAACTCTAGGTATAAAGATAGGGTTTTTCTGCTTACCTAATACACATATGTTACACTCAAAACACAGCTCAAAACTGAATGAATTGGCTCGATTAACAAACAGGGGGAGCCGCTGGCATGCCCTTGCAGTTCTTGCCTTGGTGGTAAATTGTATTGGGTATTTCTGTATCCTTTTCCTTTTCCAGCATGTCCTAAAACTATGATTTAATGAGGGGACTTAGCCCATCGCCTTCCCAACCAAGCTTGAGCATGTGATCCACCACTTTCAAGCTCAACTGCAAGCAATAAGCAGCAGATTTACAATGTTATAGGAAAGTGAATTTTATAATTATTACACACATTAAAGTCACAGGAGGTTCCTCCAACCAGACTGGAACCCCAGTATCAAGTTGGATAAAATCACAAAATCAACTCTAATAAAAATTAAATGAGGAAAACAAATTTTTGACTTACAGCAGGATCCGTGAAAATTATCAACTGTTTATCTGCAGTTGACACCAAAAGGTTTGTGTTATCTGCGTTTTGTGCTAGAGATATGATATCCTGTCCTTCTCCCAACTTCAATACATGAAAAACCTGCAGCGGAAAGTACCACAGGCTTGTTAACAAGAAAGGAACCAGTTCACTTACGAAACCAGACATGCATTACATCAAATGGGTATGATCCAACCCGGGAAGACACATCAGAAAAGACAAGAATGAATGAAAGCCCCTATTGCAGAATTTTTTAGCATGTGGAAAGCAAGATCCCCAATTGTCAAACAAGTCAGATTGTTCCAACGTAGGAAATTTAACCAACAAAAAAGTCAAAAAAAAACATATGGCTAACCTAGAAGGAAAAGCACCCTAATTTGCATTTCTCATACCTTTAGTGTATGAAGATCCAGAAAGCAAATTGAAGGCAATGTAACGTCCAATCTGTTGTTTTCGTCAGTTTTATCTGGCTCCTGGTTAAGATCCCCAAATTCTGTGTTATTCAGTTTCAAATCCCAGCTGCCTCTATCAATTTCCATAGATGAGTTTATTCCAATCAAAGCACTCCATCCATCAACAGAAATTTCCATACAACTGATGCTACCAGAGAAAGGTATCTGAGCTCTGCCAATCAGAACCCCATTAAGAGTAAAGGTATTCAGAGTATTGAGTGTTTTATTCCAAGTCAATACAATTCCCTCAGATGATAGGCAGACAGCATGCGCCTCCACACCAGGTAGCCTTCTGATCAACCGACCTCTTCTTATAGAGTGCAAGAGAACATCTGATGAATCGGAGCATGAAACGACAATGCCAAGATCTGAGCTGACACAACAACAGAGTATTTCCCTCTGGTGGCCTCGAAGAACATGTATGGGACCTTCAATACGACGCCTCCTGCTTTTGTCTGCTAATATGTGTGATAAATTACTACCACTGGTTGTGCGCGGTATATCTGTCCCACCGGAAGGCTCTGATACACTACTAGAGCGAGAGGTAAATGCCCTATGTATTCTCCAAAGTAAAACAGTGGTGTCTCGGGATCCTGTCACAAGGTAGTTGCTATCAGGTGAAAGTCCAAGGCAAGTCACTGGAGCACAATGGCCAAAGGCTGTCTCTAATGTTTTTGCTCCATCTGATGATATTATCTTGATACTGCTATCCACATGCCCACCTAGTTACAAGCCAGAAACTAGCACTCAGATTCCAATTTATTTAAAAATGATATGAGACAGTTAGAACAAGATATAATACATGCCCAGCTAGTTACGAGCCAAATAGTATCACATGATATTTTCTGAATAAACAAAATGAGGTAAACACTTAACACTGGTTTATCAATTTTATTCTTAGGAACACTGACAGCTTTTTACATACTGCATAGGTTGAATAACTGTCAATTTAAAAAACACATGAGCACACAAATGAGAAGGGAAAATTCCAAATTTCCTTAGTCGCGTCTTCAAGTAAGTGCCCTCATATTCTCTAACATCAAACAGACTATTGACTATATTAAAAAAGAAATTCACACATTTATTGAATGGCAAAGGCTCTACCACCTGCAGTTATACATAAAACATTTTAAAATGATGCATAAATGGAGGAATAATGTTGTCATAATAAAATGCAAATACCCAGAAGAAAATTGTTCCACAGTCAAAGTTTCTTATTAACACAAAGTTATGATAAGGTTTCCTATTAATTTCTCTTGTACTTCCATCATTTTACTGCTTTAATCTTACTCTAAATTGCTAATCACCTATTTGGTAACATTTTCGATTTTGGTTTTTATTTTAAATTAGAGAAGGAAAAATGAGAGAATAGTGAGAAGAGAGATGATAGATGTGAGGGAGGGATGAGAAAATGTATAGAGAATGATTCATAAAATATAAACTAGAAAACCAAATTTTTTTAAAACAGTTTTAGTTTTATATATTCTCTTCTCATTATTTATCATGACTGAGATCTACAACAAATCCTCTAGCCTTTGGGACACATTTTCCCTCTTTAATTTTGAAAAGGAGAAAAAAAACTAAAAACCAAAAACATAAATATTATCAAACATTAACAAAATATTTTTTACATAATAGAACAAAGCAGAGGAAACTGAGGTAAGGAAGTGAACACATACCGGTGATTATTTCTTTATCACATGTTATGGATACTATAGCTGAGCTTGTAATTCCAGATGTAGCAAATGCAAGCGCTTGGGGAAAATGCCATTCATCAGAACCAGATCCAGCTGGCCCTTTGAACATACGGATAAACGTTCCACCAGTGGAGCTTGCTGTAGCCTTTCCATGTTGAAAGAGGAAAGGCATACCCTGGCCATCGGGTGTGTTTGGCTGCCACTTGTGCTCTGCAACATTTGCTGCTGGTGCATTTATATTAGCAATAATGATAGCATCTGACGAAGCATGAATGGCTGCTGCAGGAAGATTGCAGCGCTCAGGAGCAGGAACAGCATATGGTTTGACTTCTTTTGGGTTTCGAAAGATAGTCTGACATCCAAAAATCAATCACGAAAATGTTTCATATAAAGGTAATCTACACGTAATGCATGATAATCCAATACCAGAAATATTTTCATAAAAAAATCAAATCCGTATCAGTTATCCAAAATGTCTTATACAGTGACAGACGTATTATTCAGTTAAGTTTCTTGTTTTTCACAAGATAAAGTTACCTGCAAATGAAGAACATCTGCCAACGGCAGCTTCTTCAAGTGAGGAATCGTAAGCAGTTGGGATGGTGTTTGCCCAAAGTATGCAATCTGGTCCTGTGTTGCACGCTGTTGTACCTGTTTTGGCAGATTGAGGGAAAAGGAAATTATGAATCAACCAATTATGGATAAAATCAAACAGATGCCAAAGGAAACTAGACTTACTGGGTCTGAGATCTTATCAATATCAACAGTCCCTTCATAGGTAATGTAAAAGAAGACATTATTTGCCAATATAGCTTCTTTGCCACGTTGCTTATACCTGAATATTCCAATTCATTAATGAAAATAACAGTTTCAAAAAGAAAACTCTCAAAGTTGATATATACAGACAAATTCTAGAGTTGTCACCAACTTATAAAAGATGACAAAAAAGGCAAAACTAAACAAGGTGAAGAAAACAAATAATTTATAAATAATTTTGGTAAAAATAAATCTCCAAACAGAAACCTACCCGAATATGAGATCAATCCATTCATGCAAATGTGCAGATACATGCTCACTTTCAAGAGCCTTCCGATGCTTATGGATGAAATCAATTGGGTTTTCAGCCCAAGGTGGAAGTTTGACAGAATCTGACATGTAAGTAGAAAAGCAGAACAATCAAACTCAGTTTAGTTGACAACAATCAACTAGTTCCACTAGTACAGTGTACTCGAACCTACCAAGTTGTCCACCTGTTTGTGTAGTACCAAAATCGATTGAATTTTCATTGGTTAACATCTCAGGGAGGTAGAATAACTCAGGAACCTAAGATATTTAAATGAATTAATAACCAAAATATTGTCTTATTAGCCCCTGCAAGCAATCATTGTGTAAATGAAATAAAAAAAAATCTTTGCATATTATTAGATAAAATGAAGCTTTTACGAAAATGGTGAGACCATACCAATTCCTTCACATCACTCATGTCCTCAATGACTCCATTCCAAGTACCTGGAATATCTGAAAACATTCGATCTGCATGATCGAATTTTCCACCTTGCAGTTGTATTGACAGAGTTGTAAACGGTTCAACTCTAACAAGATAATATAGCACCTGTAATAAAATAATAAATAAATAAATAAAACACCAGAAATCATGGAGAAGAATTATCTCACCAATCTAATTCATCTAGCTAAAAAGAGTATCACATATTGGCTTCCATGTTACCCAATAACATAATAATATGATGTCAAAATTGCATTGAAGGGCTTTCTTCAAAAGAGTAGATAGTCCTGTGTACCAGGTTAGGTAATGTAATGTAAATTAGCATCTGTTTTTCTCTGAGAGTAAAGGAACATTTTATTAACAAAACTAAAAAGTACACCTCAGTGGGCAAGGAGTTCCACCACAGTGATACAAAATATATTACTACAGCTAAACATTCCTAATCCTTCTAATCACTCTGCTCCCAACATTCTAGGAAACAGATGCCTACCAATCTATAAAATACTATTAAGAGTTACAATTGCATAAACAGATGCCCACTGCTCTTCCACAACATCCCCTCTACAAATTAGCATTTATTTATTGACTAGCCACAACTTAGGATGAGCCCTATAAAGGGAATTTGAGTACTTTAGCATCTAAAAAGGGTTCCGGATTTAATCTTCAGGATGCACAAGCACTAGGTTCCACAAAGGCTGACTTCTGCAGCATCTATCATCAGGAAAGGTCAATTATTCTTTTACCCTTTTTTCTTTCGATAGGAAGCAAAGCAGTTACTTTTTAGTAGGTCCCACCAGAAACCAATAATGTTATAACAGAAGGTGAAAATAAAATAAAACAAATAGTCATATGAGGGCATATCACAGAGGATGTAGTCAACAATATCATAAGCATGCATAAACATGCATCAACATCTTCTTTCCCCAAATGAACTATGCCCGAGGACAAAATGGGATTGGTAAACACGAAATTAAAACACAAAATATTTATTAAAAAAAGCAAAGAAATATGTATTCAGACATGTTAAATATATGATATATACATTTGAACGATAGTCTCTTTATATATCTTTTAAAGAATCATCTAGTAAGTGCCTCAACAATAATTATGAGCACAACAAATGCGTAGTTAGCATACACGACAAAATATGAAAACTGAAAGACAAATGGGAAAGAACCTACTGTTCCAGCGCTAGAATAATGAGAACCATAATGGAATTTGGGTATGACTGGGTCCTCAAAGCTGGAATATCTCTCTTGAAATTTTTTCAATCGATCAGCACTCAATGCACCAACAGGCTGTGTGGTACATAAAACGCTCATTAACATCAGGGTGAGCAAATCTAAACAAATGGATGCTGTATTTCAATGATACCACCTTTGAAAGATCTCGATATGAAGAAGGGTCAGCAAGATCCAACCTCTTTGAACTGTAATCAGAAAGGATCCAAGGAAAAACAGGATACTGAAAGAAATAAAAAGAAATGTGAACTGCATATAAACAGTATTAATTCACATATAATACAAAACTATCCACAAAATTCCACCTGAGTGATGTCATTATAACTACGCCCAGCCAGTGTATTGAGCTGCATTAGGTATTCAAAATTGCTGATCTGCAAAATGGTTGTAATTTTACTGGTTAGATTTTCCATATATTTCCCACATTTATGTTCGTAAAGAAAAAAAATGGAAAAAAGAAGATTAGGAAGAAAAAAAAAAAAAAAAAACTGTTAATGAACTAGAACTTCAATCAGAATTCCTACCTCCCACCTAGCCCAACGCTCCATAAGCTGAGTTCTCTTTAGAAGTTGTTCGGGTCTCTACAATAACAAATCAATTCATCAGTTCTAAAATGTAATAACACAGAATAAGGAATTAAGTCTTGTATTAGTACTATCCAACTTAGAAATCCTCCGCATACACCAAGCATAAAATATCAATTCCTAAGAAGACAGTTTTTTTTTTTTTTTGGGATAAGTACGAAGACATAAAGTTGTTCAGGTCTCTACAATACCTAATTTAAGTTCTAAAAAAGTGCTATTCAAGTTTGGAAAACTCCACATACACCAAAAGTATAATTTCTTAATTTCACAACCACAAATACACACACACACAATCAAATAATAGTTTACATCACAACATATTTTTGAACTTTGGAAATGCAATGATCCTATATTTTTTTCTATGTCTACTCAATAGTGGTTTATGTTATAAAAGTTTTAGGTCACAAGTCAGTCCATTTTTTATTTTTGAAAAGTCAAACTTACCATTTTGTCCTTTTAATTGTGCGTAACTTTTGATTATTTTGGGTGTTTTAGTTTTAACTTTTATGGCATGTTTATTTACTTAGACTGGGGGAAGTCATGAATTGGGGAAGTTAGGAATAAGAGAGAGAAGGAATGGGTATGAGATCAACTACTCCCCCATAATCAATCTAATTCCTATTTTTTCAGGTATTAATTTTGTAGTGTGGAACCCACATACTTTTTTATTCCGTATGTGTTAGCAGATACAGGGAAAGTCAGAAATCAGAACATTTCAAATTTTGTAATACTGGATTTTCTTTTATATACCAAAATGAAATTAGACTAGTTATAGAACTTGATCGGTTTATACCACTCAATAAGTTAATCCAACAGGTGACCAATCAAAATTTTGCAACAGATGTACGCAAATGGTACACACGATCAATGGAATTATTAAACAGTTGTAATGTGGTTACTAAGCTAGACACACAAACACAAACCGGCAAGTAAACTCCACCTCAGACAAGGAAAAGTGGTGAAAACCTGAGTTGCTAGATATATGTTATTCAAATGAGGAGGCCGTGCTTGAACAATAGCTCGGTATGCATTTCTCCGTCCTTCAGTACTCTAAGGAAATAAAAGTTGGGAGGAGAAAAAGACAACAACATGGGTTGGTTAGCAGGTGGATTATAAGGGTTAGAAACGATAAAAATGCCTCCAATGATGAAAGAAAAAACAAAAGGCAATATCTGAAATCTTGCAATATAGCTACCCCAAAATCAAAGAAGAAGTTTGAACGATCAACCAAAAACAGCTCCAGAGCACTTCGTCTTAGGAGATATCTGTGACAAAAGTAGGTTATTGAACAAAGTATATACAAAGAAAAGAAAAAAGGAGAGATATGAGTATTTTCATTTATGTCATTTTATATTACATTAATACTGATGTAAATCTACTATGGGATCACCTTCGGCTATATATTTGATGAAGGGAAGACATCAACCAGCTGCGATCTTTTTCTTGGTCTCTCATTTCGGTGCAATCTAGTATGTCTACTGCCCCATTGGGCTCACTGTTATCAACTATAAAATTTATTCTTCTACTTGTTACCTGAAAGAAGACATAGAATCCAAAACTAATTAGCATATATCATTACACAAGTTTCAGTTCAGGAAAAAGAATAAAAATTCAGTAACTAATTCTGAAATATAAGAACCAAATATGACAACAAACAGACACTGAATATATAAGAAAGGATGTCAGAGCATAGCCTTGTAGACTTGCCTGAAAAGTTCCGCGTATGACCCTCAACGGTCGAACCATCGATGAAGGAAGTTCAAGAACGATTCTTTCATCAAGTTCACTCGGAACATATCCAGGCGCAACGGCTGATGAACTTTCGCCCATGTCTGGTTCACAAGCAACATGTGGATCACCAAATTCCATAGGTACCTGCGGGCTTTGCCCGGCTGTTTCAGATGGATGTGGCTGATTCTCCCCACTTTCTTCTACACTAGAGGCTCTTCCCTCCAAATTATCAATTTCCCCTTGTTCATCGTCTTCATTTACTGCTTCCATGGCTATTGCTTCTGCTGCTAGAATCGGAGCATTTGAGGAATGTATCACATTTTCTTGTTCTTTCATCTTATTATGATCCTCATAATTGGCAGCAGCACCAAAATGATCAGAACCTTTGTAATTCCTTCTTATACATCGTCTCATCCGAGAAGAACTTTCCATAAAGTCTAGCTTCCAAAAAACCTACGGAACATTTACTATGTCTTTAGAAAATATATTTTTAGATACCAAACAAAAAAAAAAAAAAAACAAAAACAAAACAAAAAAAGCACAAAAGATACAAAATAGTGTTAAGTTATAAGAGCAACAAAGATGATGCTAAATATAAAAGCATGCATTGTTGAGAATATAACCAGGCATAAAACCAGACACCATTGTTGCCCCACAAGAAACTTGAATTAATGTAGCAAAATTTGAAAAATCCAGTAAAACAGAACTAGTTATCTCAAAACATACAGGTGCAGGCTTGCATAATTGGTCTCCAGATGGCCCAAAAAGACACTTCATCTCAATCAAGCAATGCATCAGTTTGCGCCATGCACGAACTCCATTGCCCAAACGGTGACGAGTTATTAGATCAACTTGAGAACGTCTGTCAACCTGGAGAGCAAGAAAAGAAAATATCAGATATCCAACCTCAATGTGTATTAAAATATAGGAGGACAAAAGTACAGGTGAAACCTCAGATCGTTGAATGTTTCTTGCTAAAGCAAAACTTGCAACAAGAACAGCAATAAATTTGTACGATAAAGCATTAAAATCTTTTCCATAGACAGATTTTGTATCGACTGGCTGCAAACATTCCATCCAGGCAACCCCCATTGCTTCAGAAACATTCCATCTCTTCACACGCTCCATGTCACCAGTGCTTCTCCGCTGTGCAGATGTGGCCATTGCCACAGCACTGAGACCCCTCCCAGAACCAATTTTGGCATTACGTTCAAGATCACGGGCTGCAGCCAAGGCAGCAGCTTTTGCAGCAGCTTTGTCCTTGGGTAGACCCGGTAATTTGTTAGGCTGCTCCAAAGGTTTTTGAAAGCTCGAAAATGTGTGAAGCTTAGCAGTTTTCCGCTCAAGTAATGAGGAGTCACGCCTAAGCTGAGAATTTGTGGTAGGAGCTGGAGTTTCTGCACCAGAGGCACCAGCAGCTATCATTGCCAGTGCCATTGCAGCAGGTGGTGATGCAAAAGCAGCAGCCCAAGCTGGAGAGATCATAGCAAGAGCAGCCTGAAAAAAATATCGTCAAAATGTCTCAAAATGGTGAAGAAATAGATTTGAAGACAATAGACTCCAGGGAGAAGAAGATAGCTTCAGCTTTATACATTCACAGGTGCAACAAGGAGGCACAGAGAGACATCCACATGGTTGCAATAACTTACACAAAGAGACACATTAAAGTATGCAAGAGAGAAGTTGCAATAATGCAAGAGCGAAACTAACCACCCCGCCCCCACAACTTTCTATTCCAACAACTAAAGATCTAAGTGCATGAAAAATTCATTAATTCTACAGAGAACATAAATAGATTAATAAAGAAGGCAACCTCTATTGGTAGGGCATCAGCAGCCAATGCACGGTCTTCAACCATAAGAGGATTCAAACCGTCACCAGTTGCAAGTTCATGAATTCCAGCCAAAAGTGGCCGCCACCTCCTCAAAACAGCAACAAATGGTGGTACAATGGCCTCAAGGTACTGTTTACGGAGAGGCTTTTTATCCCTGCCAACAGCATGATATAACTGCAAGAAACAAGGCAACAATGACATTTCAACAAGAAATAATAACTGGTAAACAAGGCAACCATAATACCAAATTTTCAAGGAGTGCGTGGAAGGGAAGAAATATCAAGACTCTGAGATACAGTCTAAAAGTCTTTGAATGTTAACAATTGATAAGAGTATAGCTAACAGGTAAAATGTACACCAATTTACCAATTTTTATTTATTTATACGAGTATAACCAATTCACCATAACACTGAAAAGGAAACCAACCTCAGAATAAAGAACACAGGAAGCAACCAAGACTCTCTGTCTCTTGGAATCAGAAATCGCCATGTTTAGAACAGGTGAAAGCACACTGTGAATCATTAATATGAATTAGTTGTAACGCTCAATTTTGACAAACATGCACACAAGGAATAAACAAATGTATTCAGAATCATCATGGATATGAAATCACCTCCACAACAACGCTGAGCGTGGTTGCCTCCCTTCTGATTTCCCATCTTCTATACTTACATTCCTCATGAGCAGACTCTGTTCACCATCATCTTCTTCCCTCATTGAAAGAAGAGCCATTCGAAGCATGCATAAGAATGGTTGGTCACTGTCCAATAACTGGTAGAGTGCTGCCATCCCTCCCATTCCAGTCCCTGATCCACCACCTATGCCAAGTCCACCGCCAAGTCCCGAATCATCCAATAGCAAAGCTTGGAGCATTGCCACAGACTTTTTCACCAAAGGAAGCTCAATCCAGTTTCCGTTTGCATCCTTCTCCAGTGCAGACTTCCAAGATTCCCAACCACTGCCACCACCACCAAAGGCAGCTGAGGTTGAAGGAAGGCCAACACCATACCACAATCTGCTCCTATACTTCCACCCCACAGCTAAATCCATGGCACAGCTTCCATACGATACAAAAGCACAGGAAACAGAACCATACGGCTCAGCTGCTGCAGCAGCAGTAAGACGTTCCATCACTGCTGCAGATATTTGACCATTCGCATCAGCCATTGACGCAAGAAGCTGATCAAAAACTTACAAGCGTAAGCCCCATGAATAAACATGTTATTGTATAAGAAAAAAGAACATAAGACAAGAAATACAGAATTTAATTTTGATAAAATGGCCTAATTAGCAAAGAAAAAGGAATAGTAACCAAGAATATAAGATATTAACTAAGAATATGCAGCGGAAAGAAAATAATAGAAAATTCACATTAAACCAAAAGGTATGAGAGGGACAGTTGCTACGAGTTTGAATATCAGAACCGAGATTAAGGAAACATAATATTAATATGTTTTTTCATTTCTTTTCTTTAATGGGGGTGAGGGGAGAGAACAAACATTATAGATGCACAACTAAATGGAATATATAAGATACGAATCATATTAGAAACAAATAACTGTAAGATTGTGAACATTTGCTCATGTGTTTTGTGCATATGCTGTTGACATACATCAAGAGGAAGCCCAGATTCACTAGATAACGACTTGCGATCACCCAAAGCTCCGAACGAATCTCCACCAACTGTATTCAGCGAATTTAAGTTGTTATTCATGGGAGACACAAGAGAAAGGGGTGATGGAGAACTATCTGCAGCGCGTGAAGCACAAGCTAGTTTGCTCTGTAACCGTAAATGATCCTCGACAAGCATTAGTATCACAATTGCATTCTCTACCAAAGCTACAGAAAGCTGAGCGGCATTCTCTGCTTCTGCCTTAGAATCATTTGGTGATAAACCCTCCGATGCCACATTAGCAGCTGCTGCAGCAATAACTTGAGTCTGTGGTAAAAGAAAAGATTATTTCTTTTTTTTTAATTAGTCAACTTTCAAAATCAAAAGTAGCATATAGTTCTTCTCTTCCAAGGCATTAACTAAAAGTGCCAAATGGGAAGTAAACAAGGATAACACCGTGAGAGAGAGTAGGAGAGAGAGGTTTCAGACTCCAAAAAAGATGCAAAAGGTAACAGGATAAAATACAAAGGTTACCTGAACCTGGAGCTCTCTAGCGGCAAAGTCCAGCAAACCACCTAAAAGCCTCCTTTTAAAAATGGGCAACGATTCTTCACGTCTTCCAAAAATGAAGCACATTAACCAATTTAGGTCATCAATAAACCATTAGGATTCCAAGATGAACAAAAAGCACCAACTGTTAATAATTATTTTTATTAAAGTGAACCAATAGTACAGTAAGCTGAAAAGCACTCAAACAGGGCAAGCTGTGAAAACCTTGAAAAAATAAAGCCAGCAGAACAACCAGGCAACAAAATGTCAATCAAAAGTCAAAATCCTAATAGATAGCTACTTCCCAATCTAAGATGAGAACGAAGAAAGGACAGTCTCTGAACTCAGAAGAAACCAACACCCAAATCAAGCAAACTATCTGGCATTGCCCGATAAATAGTCCACTTTCAAAAATTAAACGTTCCCTTCCTACCAAACCACCCAAAAGACTGCTAAGTTAACACACAACAGCTCCATTAAACCTTTGCCTTCTTCCCACTTTGTTATCAAATTCCAGTCAATGTGGACAAAAAGTACCGCCATCAAAATATTGTTCAAATTACCAACAGATAAAACATAGGTTACCCTAGGAAAAACAAAGAAGCTTTGAAGCAATAAGTCATAGAAAAACATGGTGTAGAAGATTGGCAATAATTGCAGCACAGAACAAATATTCGTAAATGCACACAGGTAAACTTTCCAAGCAGAGACCTCACTAAATCATGTTATGTTGACGAGCATTCAAATTAGTATCTCTAAAAAAAGTTTCTTTTTAAAAAAAATCACATAGCATTACACGTAGGACAAGTAACAGGGCAGTTTTGGACCAGGTCAAACATAATCTGAATCCAACTTACACAAATAAGATTTCACTCCTTGATACCACAAAACCATTTGAAGACAGAAAAACATGTTATCCAGTTTGGAGAAAGTTACAGCAGCAGTTGAAAGATTTATTTCATGACTTGACAAATCATCCATATTCACATTGGGAAACTTCCCAGAGTTAGCCAGAGATGTAAAACAATACCTAACCCGTTGCTCTCCAGTGTTTGATCCACCAACAATACAAAGCCACTCTGCACAATGAATTGTAGCTTCAATATCCTGTAGAAGGGAAGCGATAACAATATGAATGGAACTGATTAACTAGAGAATAACTTATTCTAAACAGCACCACCAAACTTCGCATACATTGATATATGTACAGGCAGGATATAGAGAAAGATCAGAACTCTTAAATAGGCGCACATACATATGATCCATTAATATCTAAATTAGCAAAGTTCAAAAGGTTGGATAACCACATTTCTATCTGGCAAAGACCAGTAAATAATTCAGTGAGCTCAATTGTTTTTTTTTTAAAATAGAAACATTTGTATTGATAATCAAGAGGAGAAATTATCCTCGATCATACAACAAAAGGAATTCGGACTCATTAAGCACCACAATACCTAAAATAAAAAACAACTAACCTACTATGCCCAAAAATAAATCAGTAATTAGAAAACAACTTATGTAAAAACATCTTAAGACTGCCACCATATCTCTCATGATGATAGAATAATGATAATCCTTGAACTGCCCCGAAACCAATGCCCAAAGAGATGCCCAAAATTTAACTCTATCCCATAATTCCTCAACCCTTACTCCTATATGTCCTGAAAAATTCTTCAATTGCACTCCATCCAAATATTCCAGAAGATAGCATGAACTAGACAATCTCGTAGAATTCGAGCTCCCTTCCCCCTCCCCGAAACCACCAACTTGATACTAAGGAACTCAAAACACCCTTCAGGAATCACCCACTCCGAATAAGCCTTCTAGTTAGAACTGTCTTAGAAGTGTGACAGCATGCAACAAAGACCCAAGAAAGGATTCATGGATCACTGAAATAGAGTGAGTTCTTAAAGAGAAAAGAGTAGTCAAGAGAGATGGATATGAACTTAGGAGATAGTTGATAAAACATTTTATACACGGTCAAGAAGCAGAAAAATATTTATGTAGAGGGCCCCAAGTAATCTGGGAAAATGGACATATGTAGCCCTCTTTTTTTAAGAACAAATTGTAGGTAGCCCTCTTTAGTTGAGGTTATTTGAGTTCATATATTTCCATTTCAGGTATATAATTTCATATCTCTACTTCATTTTCGCAGCATATTACTTCTTTTCGCCTGAGTTGCAATATATTAATTTCATACATGCAAGTAGGTGGATTAACCAGATCATCAATGTGCTTGCTAGCTTTATGAAAAATCATCTTCTCTTAGCTTGAAATCACCAAAATTCCATCATACAAATCAAGAATTTTTTTTTTTCTTTTCCATCATGCAAATCAATATTTCATTTCAACATTTTTCCAAGGTACAGATCTATTATACAGGGATGGTTAAAAACTCCACTCCAAATAAACCTTGAATCAAAAGTTGAGTATAGGCAGACAAGCACAAGAAACTATGGCAAACTGAGGAATATAAGAGCATGATTAGGATACAATACAATGCGCAAAAACCTAAAAGATATACGCAGGTTACCAAAAATCAACATATACAGAAGCCATAATCATACAAGGACAACCAAGTTAACTGATGAGAAAGTATATATATACACACATAAATCTAACCTTCCAGCCATCTTTTTGACGCATTGAATGCTCCAACATGATAATCAGGAAGTTATGTATGAGGTCCTCTATATCTCCTGAGCTTGAAGAATCAGAATGTTTGTCTGCATCCATCTGTAAAAACAGGTAATGCAATATTGCGAACATGGAGTTAGGGTTGCTCTCAAGTCCCAATCAATTAAAACAGATAAGATCCCATGCCACTGAAACATAAAACCCTCTTACTCGAACTAAATGTCATATTTCAAACATTCCAGTTGTTTGGGCTGGCTTACAAAGTGAGGGATAGTGCTCCCTCTTCCTACATCACATTCCTTCATGGCTTCAACCCAACAATTCCCCTTTAATAAAGGAAGAGATGAACCACTGACCATAGAGGCTGGTGGTATATATCACACTTTTAATTGCAATGCCTAACACAACTCATAAGTGATATTTTAGAATAATGTTAAAAGACGTTACCTCATAGCTAGAGATAAGAACCTCAAGAAGCCATTCCGGCCATTCCTCCATTTGTGTCAGACTGCTTCTATTTTCTGAATGACTGCAAGCCAAAAACAGAAGATCCTGAAATCATATAGAAAGAAGCATCTTAGAATAGGAAACAGAACATCAAGGAGGATTCAACAACGAAACCCATATAAGCAAGAAGTACAGCATGTGTAAACAATTATTGCCCTTTAGTCATAGCCTCTTACTACACTAAATTTGAGAAGCCGAAAATTCTCTTTTTTTTTTTTTTTTGAATAGAAACATTGTATTGATAATCAAGAGGAAAAATCCTCGATCAAACAAGAAGACCAAAAAAAGAGTCTGACCTACTAAGATTGAAAAACAAACTGCATAAAAAACACGAAAACCACAAAAACTTCAGTAAAATCATCTTAAGACTGCCATCATGTCTCTCATGATGGTAGAGTAGTGATAGTCCTTGAACTGCCCCGAAACCGAAGCCCAAAGGGATGCCCAAAATTTAATTCTGTCCCATAATTCCTCAACCCTAACTCCTATATGACCCTGAAAAATTCTTCGATTTCGCTCCATCCAGATATTCCAGAAAATAGCATGAACTAGACAATCACGAAGGATTCCAGCTCTCTTCCCCTTCCCTGAAATCCTCAGATTGATACTAAGGAGCTCAAAACACCCTTTAGGAATCACCCACTCCACTCCGAGAGCACCCAACATCCTCCACCATAATTTTAGGGAATACGAACAATGAATGAACAAGTGATCAATGTTTTCTGCATTCTCTTTGCAAAGAACACACCAAGAGGGGGATAAGCACATCTTTGGTTGCCTCCTTTGAATGCAATCGCAAGTATTAATCCTGCCATTTGCTGCCAGCCACACGAAAAATTGAATTTTCGGCGGAGTCTTTGCCTTCCAGATTGAGCTGAAAGGGGGAAAGACATCCCTAGTGGTAGAGAGAAGAAAAGACCTGAAAGACTTGCAGGAAAAAGAACCCTGCTCCTCGACCTCCCAAGATCTCCGATCCGGTCTAGAACCATATAATCTCACATTCCCCAATATATCCAAAAGTATTACCACTTCTGCAAGCCGAAAATTCTTATGCTTCACAAAGTTAAGCTGTTTCAACCAACATTCAATGATTCCAGAGGCGAAGGCAATATGTGAGGTGCTTCACTACCCATGAGGCAAGGCATTGCCTTGAGGGATAAGCTTTTTCATACTTGAGCTTTTACATTCCAAAATATATGAAAAGAGTTGAAAAAAGTTAACATACAGAATTTCTGAACCACAAACATCAAAGTCATCATGCAATAAATAAAACCTCATACAATTAGAACAATCAATCCTAAGTATTCAGCAAAACTCCCAAAATGTATAATAGTCTCAGCAACTGAGTACTAACAATGAATATGGGAGAAATTGTAAGCATCCAGTTTTCTAGCCACAGACTCCCTATAACATTCAAATACTTAGGCATCGTGCGATTAGAGACACCTATTCCTGCACAGCTCAACTTCATTAATGCAAAGGTCTTCCCCTTTGTACAATCAGCAATAAGTTGCAGTGGGGGTTTAAGTACGGACCAACTACCCAGTTTTAGGAGAAACTTGAATGAGTCTGAGGTGTCAGAAATAGCTTCCTTGTTGTCTCTACTTGAAAATGTCTGTATCCACTCTTCCAGGATTAATTCAAGAAAATGGGGCCTAGATACCACGGGGAGTCACTCCAACAAGTGTTATTACTGTTACCTGAGTAATTCTGGCTCAGAGTCTTCCTTCAATCCCCATGGTTTGCTTTGGTTATCTAGAACTCCCTCCAAGGTGAAGATTCTGTCATGGCTAATGGCTCACAGAAAGGTGAATACTTGTGATATGGTTTAAAGGAGACAAAATACCTGCTAATCCCCCCAATGGTGTATTTTGTGTAAGAAGAATTTGAAACCAGTTGTTCATATTTTCCTTCATTACCCTGTGACGTTGAGTCTTTGACTTAAGTTGGGTCATCCGAAAGGATTGCTTTTCCTTTCTCTGCAAGAGCCATAAAATGGTGTGCAAGGGTACGAAGACCAAAGTCATGTGGGGTTGTATGGTTCTGGCCGTGAACTGTTAGGATGAAGAGAAGCAAAACAGTTTCTGAAGATTATGTTGGTGTAGAGGTTGAGGGGTTATGGGAAAAATTTGGCTTTGGTCAGCACTATTGGCATCTGTATTCACAGAGTTTAGTTCTCAAACATTTGACTATACTGGCAAGCTGCTAGTTGTTAGTTCTGCGCATTTGTGAGGGTCTTCTTGTTTCAGCTGAGTCTTTGATTTGTTTTCATTTTGACTTTTCTGAAATAGTCCCCTTGTCCACTTTTTCTGTTCATCGCAATTTTATTGCTCTTCAGCACATTTTCTCTTTATATAAAAAAATACAAAACCCAGTCTACCCTCAAGGGGCTCCCTTAAAAACCTCGAGTCAGGGACACAGTGTCTCTCAATAGACATTGCCACTACTGTGTTAACTGTTCAACAGTCAGTAACTGATGCTGACTTGCCCAGATTCAACTGCAACCATGTAAAGGAGTGTATGCACTGTCTGGCACACATTTTATGCAAGAGATGCCTCAGCAAAAAGGCCTACACCTTAGAGGACTTCAGCTAAACAAGGGAACACCCTTGAAGACATTTCTAAAATTATTACAATATACAATGGCTCTTGCCACTTCCTTAACAATTGCATCTAAAAAGGCATTTTTGTTTATTCCAATTCCCACATTAATTTCATTCAACAAATTCACATATAATAGATAGACACACAGCAGGTTGGGAAAAATAAAAAGCGATACCTGTAGCGCTCGGCTTTGCAAAGCCTTAGGTGCGTATGGAAGTGAACGCAGGAGAACCAAAAGAAGTTGCAAATGTTCAAATTGATGACCAGAATCGTAGAAGTTCAACCCATCATCAGTCGACGAGGCATTGATCTAAAGATAAAACAAAAACATGTTTACACGTTTAAATGTTGACCATTTTAGAAAACACAAAATTATTAAATGAAACTAATCCACCCCTTCAAAATCACTTTTATGTGGATTTTAGCACCAATGAAGGTCCTTTTGATAAAAAAGGAACACAAAGCATATTCAGGATTAAAACAAACCAAATGACGAGGAGTCCCTTCTTTTGAAGGAACAAAATTGTCCTTAATAAACAAACCCATCACAACATATGAGCACGGAAGAATAAGTATGTCTTACCGACGCACCCAACAATGCTGTATACACATTGCTGGTCAAAAGCCTGTTTGGTGCTGCTTGGAAAGCCTTTTGTAAAGCAAAAAGTAAAAGGCAAACTTTATCTTCAAACATGGTACCACCTCCATCATTGAGTGCACTACCTATAAGACTGTTTGCCATATCCGAGGGAGCACGTGAACCAAATTTCAAATACCCTGATGCAACTAAAGCACCTAGAAGCCCGATGATTCCAACAACCACCCCATCACTTTTATCGATATTGTAAACATTATTCCTTGCATTGTCAGCACTAATTGATAGATCTATACCACCAAGATTCTTTGTAAAAGCACTTTCTGAAGCAGAAGCCATTCTTCCTATTTTCAAATCAGGGGAAACGGCAACAGGACAGCTAGCTTCAGGGGTTTGAGATTCACCAACTTCCTCATGCAAATTAAATTCCTTTCCCTCTGATGATTCATCATCCTGAACTTTTTCAGATACCACTGTGCCACTATCTGGCTCAGGTCCTTGGACTGACAAAATTTCATCATTCTTGGTCATGGATTCTGGAATACTATAGTCACCAGCTTTGGCTTCTCGTTGCAGCAAAACAAGAAGGGTCTCTATACCACCACAATCTATAAATGCCTCTGCAAACGTCTGAGCTCTTGACGCATTTGGCTGTACCACCAACCTGTAAATCAGATGCAATACCCTTGCAACCTGGAAGAAGAACACTTTTTAGAGCCATATATCAACATTAACTATTAATCATTATACATCCAAAAGGCCCTAGTATTTTTCTTAATTATTCTAAACTTAAAGTTTCTTGTCTCTTAGGAGTGTGGTTTAAGTCTGTCTGTAGTTTGCTTGAGGATTGCTCTTATCCTCTTGTTTATCAATATAATCGTTTCTATTCAAAAAATAAATTATTCTAAACTTAAAGTGAGAAGGCAAGATTCATGCAGAAAATATTCCATGAAGCATATAGTTGCAGGACCCTTAAGTTCCTCAGAAATATTCAGGAAAAAGAAAAACTTCTTCACAATGTACTAACACGGTTTACAAATTTAGGAAAATTGCTGAATGAGGCAAAAGAAAGGACTTGGTTATCTTTTTTGGTAAGACGCTAAGAGCCCAAGTCTATAGGTTTCTGTCCTCTTTCCTTCGCAAAATAGAAAAAGGGTTGTCAAACAAAAATAAAAATAAGAAAACACCTTGGTTATCATGTTCTCAAACATCCATTTTAATTGAGTGAGCTTTCTTGCATATTTCTAAGAATTTTGAAATTCTTTTTGAAAAGATATTTCTAAGAATTTGGAAAACAAGAACAGAAAAATAGTAAGGCAGGGTGTTTAAGTCTCATAAACCTGTAAGATTAGTACAGAGTGTTCAAACGTCAAACCAAAAAAAATTAATGCCAATGCAGTAGTAAGGTATGAATCATATGGTGTGCACATCCAAGCCACAATACATAGGCCAGGTGATTAGGCAGTTGGACCATAGGCCCTACTTAATCCATATGGACAATTTGAGGTGGCCTGCAAAAGTATATAGGAAAGAAGAAACCAGTAGATAGAGCAACTATGTCTTACAAGAGCTTCATTAACTCATACTAGGGGTGCAACTCATCAGAGTAAGCAAAGAAGAGTATGTGTGCCATATTACAATAGGTCCTGCATTTCTTTTTTTCTTTTTTTCTTTTAAGAGAAACAGAATTTTATTAAAAGTAGAAAAGCTAATTACAAAGATTGGATAAGGAATCCACAATCTAAAGAGAAGAGAAAATACAATAAAAGACTACTCGGAAAAAAAGTCAGTTAGAAAAAGCTCAAAATTCAAAAAATCTAGTCTCACTTCACAGCTGCTAACAAATCCAACATTTTATAAGAATGAGAATAATACAGTAGGTCCTGTATATGACGCTCCAATATTACAATTGCCAAGTTACAATGCAATTGAATTGGGCAGTGGGAGGGGGGAGGGGAGAAGATAAACTGTACTGAGCAAGTAGCCACACCATAATATAAATTCTATCTAGGAAAACAATCTTTTGCAAAGTAATTTTACCTGATTGGGTTGTGGGCAGTCAACCATGAACCCCAGTAAACAACGAACGTCATCTGAAGCCAATGAAGGAGGTGCTGCTCCTACTAGAAGTTCAATAATGACCAAGAGTTCATCAACCAAAGCATTCACTTCACCAACAGGACGTCTTGCCTCATTAAGTGATAGAGAAAAAGTATTCACTGAATCCTTTTCGCGAATTGTCCAATAGCATCTTCTGCAACTGTCAAGAAGCATCTGAATGGCATTAGCATCTCGCATTACCGATGACTCTGTGAAAACCATGTCTGCAAGTGATGAAAGAAGCTTCTTTTGTAGCCCATAGTTACATAAGCTCCAAATTTTTAGGTCCAAAAGCAATGTACTGAAAAGCTGCACCTTGAGTGCATAATTCTTCTGCTGAGATTGACATAGGGATAAAATGGCAGCAACAAGTTCCTCATCTCCCACACCATTTTTCTCTCCAGCATGAAGTGAAGACAAAGTTTGCAAAAGATAGTTTAAAATTCTTGATAGAACCTCTGGCCCTCTAGTACGACAGAACTCTTCATTGTTCCTAGGGTGTTGAATAGCCATGCAAATAGTTCGGAATATTGGGGCAGCAAGAGCAGTGGTAGCCAAAGACAAAGGAGGATTCCCTTGTCGTGGTTCCAGGCTATCTATATCCACACTGCTAACTGCCAAAGGAAGTAAAGACATAGGACCCCCATAGGCCAAGGCCCACAATGCCGCCACTGGTCGCATTCGTGTAGCAATATGTACCTGCCCAAGAACCTCAGCTGGTCTTCGAAGCATGCCTGAAATAACAGTAATAGGTAACTGAATAAAGAAAAGACAAGTACACACTACCACGGTACTCAAACCATGAAGCACAAGGCCAAAACCACCAAAGGTACAAAAATAAAATAAATAAGAGGCATCATTACAAAAATCATCTGCATATTGGGCCTTAACATTAAACCCCCAACTTAATTAAAGAACAAAGATCTACAGGGGGTTTGGGAATTGGCAGGACAGAAGTGGGAGGAAAGAAAGACAGGAATTAAAAGTGGAGGTGAAAAATGTTTTCTCTTTTATGGAAGCAAGTAGAAAAGCAAGAAAAGGGAGGAGAAGATTTTCCCATGGGCCAACTAAACTCTCCAGAAGTTGAGAGAGAATGGAGAGACAAGGTTCAATTATTAAATTACTATTTTGTCCGTACAGCCAAAAATAATGTCAATAACTATATTGAACTTAAGGGAAAAATAGTAAATTTCTGTTCTATGCTTTCCTTTCCTTCCTTTTTTTTCTTCTCATACAAATACAGGAAAATTGTTTCCTTTAAAGTTCTATCTTTTTAAGTTCTCTCATCCAAACAAAAGGAAGTTAAAACTCTTGTATTTTATTTGCCCCTATTTTATTTCCTCATTCTGCCCCTATTTTACTGCACATGACCAATCCAACATCTAATGTAGCTTTTGTTTGGTTATTATTCATTGTAAGATATTGATGAAAATAGAAATGACTTGACCTGCTGCGCCACTAGGAGAAGCATCTGGACAAAATCTCCCGCTAAGCAAACTGGGATGATAGAGAAGGTGAATGCATCCTCCTAATTCTGCATCCAAAAGTGAACTTTCCACTGCCATATTTTGCACATGCACATTTGTTGCTAGCCATGGAAGCCCTGCCGCATGACCAAAAGAAGGAAGCACATCCCCTCCCCTAGAAGCCAAACGTGACATCCTTTCCGGGCCAATTGGTTCCTTAAAAATATAAACAGGCCCCATCTCAGCAAACAAAGGGCATTGACGGCGACGACGTTGTAAACCGGCCATTGTAGGAGGAGGATTTGTCCCAATGCAGCAAAATGCAAGCGGCTTAGAGATCCGAGGAAACTCAAACGGTCGAGTTTCATACAACGATCCATCAATATACAGCCTTAATTCACTCTCTGCTTTCCCAAGCAACCCCTGCTTGCAAGTATGCTCTAGCCCAATAAAGTACCAGCACTGAGGCTTGAATGCATGAGTAAAGTGTAAAGAAGCTTTCTTACCCTTTCCACTACCACTTTCAACCACCAAAAACTGTGCATGGAAGTATGCCTCCAATCCCTGATTGTCAGCAGATAAGAAACTGAACAACCGTGGCATGTGTGCTGTGCCTTCACCAGCAAGTGCACTGGCAGCAGCAGCAGCTGACATGGCAGACGATTTTCCCGATTTGGCAGCAGCAGCTGCTGCAATTGCTGCAGCAGCGGTTGCTGCATTTAATGTATCTGCAAATGATTCAATGTAAATCCATGTTGCAAATGCATACCCATTGGTAAATGGCCAACGGCTCTCCCCTGGCCCAAGCAAACCTGAACTTTCACCATCAAACTCAAAAGTACAGGCTGGTCCTCTTGACTCCTTTCCACCCATTGCCTTCTCCAGTGCAATCATTAAGCGGGTTGACCAGACAGTAGTAAGTGTTCTGGTAATGACTTGAAACCATCTGTGCATATCGATAACACTAAGTGAATGCCCAGCTAAGTATTGAATGCAGTAACATAACGGAGCCCCGTCCCATCTCATTTGCAGCGGCGAATCAACATCATGCACAAATATCTTCTCCGCTGACCTTAAAAGAACTCCTAATAAACCAGCCATTGAGCACATTGCTCTGTTTCTTGTACAAGCCCTTAATATTGCAAGTAACCCCCTGACCATTCGTGTCCGAGGGGACATAATAACATCACTATCACCAACCCAAGGTAGCGAAGGAATAAGCGCACCTGAGACAATGGCAGCCCGAGAGTTCAGCATCACACTAGGAGGATTGTTATCCTCATCTTCTTCAAAACTTTCAACTCCACCCATTGTCGCAATAAGTGAATCAACTACCAAGTATGCAATGCCGTCCATTTCCTCCCCACTTCCAAAACTCTCCACACCACTAACAATATTCTTTAATTTGTCTAAACTTTCAGGCTTCCCCATGATGGCAGAATCTACTAAATGCAACAACTCCGGAGATACATTTGGCATTGCAGGTTTTGGCCTTGGTTTTGGGGGTGAACCAGCAGGAGAATAACCCACATCCCCATAAAAAGAAGAATCAAAACTAGTAGACGACATAGATGGCTTGTGACCAAATTTTCTGTCCTGCCCTGGGCTCCAGGCAGACTGATCATGTTGCATTCCATCAACTGCAGAAGAATTTAATTCTGCCGTAAATGTCTGTGAGGTATCTTCAAACTGACCAGATGATAGTCTGGTGGTATCTGAATTTCTGGGGATATCTGAATTTGATGACTGATTTGAGTCCACATAACCACCCTGAGATGCACCAACAATCTTATCTTGATCTTTCAAAGAAACCTGCTCAAATTGGTCTTCATCCACAACCGTAGTTGCAGAATCAACCCCTTGCAAGGTTACGCTATCATGTCCTACATCAGCTACATCACCATCGGTATTTTTCATATTTTCCTGATGAGACGGATCAATATTTTCCTGTAAATCACCACCCACTTCATGATTATCTGAATCCTTCCTGGAATTTTTTTCAAATTCCTTATTCCTCTCCTCTTCTTCTTCCATTATAATACAGCTCTATAAATTATTCATATATACACCGAGTTACCTATAAAAAAAAAATGAAAATAAATGAGGCATCCATATCATTCCAGTCAACCCTGTGAAACAATTATTCAATATGGAAATAAAGCTAATAATTGGCAGTCAATAACTTTCAAGCTAAAATTTAGTGGGATACCAGTAAATTCAACAAAATTATTCAATATCCACACAAAAGAATAAATTTGTGGATATTACAATAAATTGAAAACACTTTCCACGGGTAAGATCATACAAAATAAAATAAAAAATTCCTATGTTATCTTCAAAATTCATTCCAAAAAAAAAAAATTTTAAACAAAACAGCTCTTATCGCACACCACATAGTCTTCTCTAGCTGGAACTTGTATAGAAGAAACAATCTCCATTTGGAACTCTTCTAGCAGTCTATTGCTTAGTGCTCCGAGTTGGGTTCACTTAAAGTAAACCCAATTTCATGGTAGTCCACAAGACATTAGCTACTGACTATTTACTCTAAATTTCCAAGTCCATATTTCCCTGCACTTTTTGGAAGCCAAAAAATCGTTTCACAAAGACTACCCTTTTAACTCACGCAGAGAACAGAATTGAAGGTTTCAATCAAAAAAGTAAAGAAACTACAAGGATTTCACGGATCTATCCAAGGAAGGAACCAAAACACTCACATATTCATGCATGCGTATTCATATACATATACATTTACTTATTCCCAACTATTGAAATGGAGATCGATCTCGCTGCGCATTGTGGGTTTTACATGAATGCTGCGGATCGATCATGTTCATCAGACTACTGACCTATTTGTGTGTGAGTGTATACCAGCTTGTCGTAGCTAAAGAAAATGCACAAATCAGAATGAAATGGCAATTGATTGATATTGAAAAACACAACACAAGCAGTGATTAAATTCAAAATTAAAATTAAAATTTAGAAAGAAAAAAATGCGTCAACGAGGGAGGAAATTAAATTAAATACCTTGGAAAACAGGATCGGGAAAATGGCGATGAAGTTGCAGCGATTACAGAATCCAGAAAATTGGAAAAGAAAATGAAAAGGGAAAAAATTGCAGAGAAAAGGAGCGAGATGTTTCAGAAAGAGAAGGCGAATTAGGCGCGAGAGAGATGGTGGATTTCGCAGGTAATAGAGTTTGTGTGTGGGTCTGGAGGTCTGGTTGCCTTGCCCAGTCAAAAATCAAAACAATATGACCCAATGGGCTTGCTTTTCCAATTTCTTTCACTTTCTCGGTACGGAAAAATATTTTTAAATCGCAAAAAATGAGGAATGGAAAGAAAAATATTGAATTTTTTGTAACTATAGGGAAAAGACATACCAAAATAGGAGGATTAATGGGTTTTAGACATAATTAAATTTTAATACCATTATTTTTCACCATTTGACAGCCGAGGAGAATGTTCACCACTTTTTCTTTTTCTTTTTTGTTGGTGAAGCATATGCATGAAAAATAACACGTGGCATGCAATCAAAAGAAATAATCATTTTTGTGCCATGTCAAATACAATTTAGGTTAAAGCACCATGTGGGATGCAAGGGGTCCAATTGGAGAAAAAAAAACTCACTAGACACTAGACACTTGTTAGTTTATAATTTATTCTTAATGTGTTGTATTTTTTTCTACTTAAAGTACAGGGTTTAACCCAATAGAAAATAACATTGACTTGCAGACAAGAGGTCTCAATTGCAACTCCAATGACATCTTCGTTGTGTGTGTGTGAGAAACATCCCTCCCCTCTAACTTAGACTATCTATTATACTCAACAAAAATAAAAATACATCATTGTGTTTTTTTTCAAAGTATTAAACTTGAATGATTTTTTTCTAAAATGTAAAGTTATAATGGGTCTATATGTGAAAAGTCCTTAAAAATTCTGAGTGTGTTTTTTTCATTTTCTATTTTTTCCCATCCCGCATTAATTTTTACAGTTTATTTTTACAATTAATCAATGTTTAAAATTATTAAAAAGGGCACACTTGAAAATAATTTTTTTATTAAAAATAAAAAAACAAGACAAAACCTACGGCTGCCATGGAAGCCCATCTTCCATTACAATCCACCTAAAGGGCTGCTGCATCATGGATAAAAGGAGGTACACCATGGTTTTGTGAGTAACAACCCAAGAGATTTTGACAAAACAAACAGAAACTAACAAGCCAAATGGATGAGATATTTTTTTCATAAGTCATATGTAGCGGTAAGAATAGGAGACTTTTACTTGAAGGAATAGATGTGCGCTGCCCCATGGTAGCCTTCTTTATTTGGTTTGATTTTTAGGGTTAGAGAGAGGAAGAAGAATGGAAAGGGCGTACCAAACAATCAACGCACTTACCCAGTATAGTATAAGCTTGGAGATCATAGACAAATCCTCCGATCCAAGCTTTGATAGTGCGTGGAGATAAATTTACAATAAATTTAGGTTTTAGCCATAAAAAAACTTTCACTTTTGGAAAAAGCTAAAGCTTTTTCAAAAAAGACAGAAAAACCTCTCGACTTTCAAATCAAAGACATACCTCAAAGTGACAAGTCATGTGATGAGGGTTGTAGGCTTAGTTGTCTCATTGCTCTGATTCAAGTATGTTTTAAGTCTCGACTAAAGAGAAATACTTACATACCTCGAAATGACAAGTTATGTGATGAGTGTTGTCAAAACAATTATCTTAAAGCATAATGAATGTTGTAGGAATATATATCTCATCACTGTGTTTTAGGTAAGTTTTACCACACAATAATAGGCCAAGCCATCATTACTATATTCTATTTCTTATAGACGCTTTTATCATTACAATTCTAGGTTTTTTGCAATGGAAGTTAGCAACTTCTAATCAAGTATGTGTATGGTGGTTGATATATATTTTGGCATAGGATATTAACAAATTATACATTGCAAATCAAACAATGTAGCCCTATTAGGGAAAGAGCTCACATAGGTGGATCCGACACCTAAAAAAGATATGATTAACAATATAAATCAAACAAGAAGGGAGAAGGTACAATAAATATAACCTCAGCTTATAAGCTAATTTGACCGACATAGGAATTATTTAAACGGGCCCGTGGAATGGAACCATCTCATGCCCAAAATTTGAGCCAAGTTTTCTGAATAAACTTTTTTGGCCCACGGGGCGATGTGGATGGGAGACAGGCATATGATTCACAACTTCTTTGACAAGACAGGGACCTTAAGCTTCTGGCTAGAGCAGTTGCAGTGCCATTCACATATGTAATATTTGTTCCCACGAGTCTTCAAGGTTATTTTGTCATTTCCACTGTCGTGGGTAGGGGTGGGCACGGTTCGGTTTGGTCTGGTTTCACCCTCAAACCACAGCTGAACCAATTAAACTTTTACGGTTCGGTGTGGTTCGGTTTGAGCTAAAATTAAAATGAAAACCGAACCAAACCAAACCATTCATATCCGGTTCGGTACGGTTTGGTTCGGCCAATTTAGCATAAAAGAAAACATCATTTTCTCTGTGTCACCGAACATGTTCATTCTCAAGTTTCCTAATATCAAACGCATAAAACATTCACTAATCATACAAGAGGTAAAGAAAAAACATACAAAGAAAAGAAGCTGCAAGCAATAATAATTATTAGAGAACATGATTCTCAAAGAAATACAATCTTATTGTGCTTAATTATATAGTTATTACAAAGGAAAAAATAGGACTGGTGGTTTGGTGGCAATTCTCCACACTTGTATCTTCCCAAGTGCTGCACCAGCTTTTGTGTGGTATTAAAAACACTAAGGAGGCATGAGATTCCTCTGTTGGTTTCCTCCCCACGCATGTCTCTTCTGTTGTTCACAACATTTGATCTTCTCTCTTGTGAACAGGCATCAAGCATTAATATCACATAAGCAACATTTTATATACATTATTCTATGAACAAAACTAAATCAAAGCAAGGTATGCTACAGTCTTTTTGTACAATAAAATAGATTAGCATATTTTACAACCATAAAAATGAAAAATTAGGCCTCATAGAAAATACCATTTTATTTTTCAACTCTCTAACTTTTTATATATAACCAGTTATTGGAGACAATACAAAAAATAAAGTAGTAGACAGAACTAGCATATTTTACAAACCCAGCTGATGATGACGATCCACCACCAACAATATTCCCATAATCAATCCTTGCATAACCTGGTGGTCGATGATGGAACTTGGGTTTTGTAGAGATGGATTTCGCTGAGGACAAATGGGTGGGTTTCGCCGAGTTCGAATCATGTTGGCTTGAGTTAGCGTCGAGGGAGAGGGAGAGGGAGATGTAGCAGAGAGACAAAGAGAGAGGGAGAGGTAGCAGAGAGAGGGAGGGGTAGCAGAGAGAGATGGAGAAATAATGAGAGGGAGTTGCGGCTAGGGTTAAGAGACGAAGGAAGGGAGATAGGAGAGAGGCTCTTCTGAGGGAGAGAGAATGGTTAGATAACTTAGATGTGTCCATGAGTTGTAGTTTTGGAGTCCAATCAAGTGTTGCAGGGTACCTGGTACACTCTTAAATAACCACTCAAACCTTGCCACATGTAAACTAAATTAAATAAATAATAAATTGATTTATAATCGGTCCGGTTCGGTTTAGGACAGTTTTTAAAACTCTCAAACCACAGCTGAACTAAACCAAACCGGTTCGGTTTGGTTTTTCAAAATGTTGACTTTTTCTTTGGTCAAAACCAAACCAAACCAATCCAATATAATCGGTTCGGCCGGATTGACCGGATCGGCCGGATTGATGCCCACCCCTAGTCGTGGGCACCCTTGTTTGGAGATGCAACACATTGATCATACCCAGTGGAATTTACTTCTATAACATTGTGGTCATCTCTGTGGTGCAGTGCAGTTGTGCTTGAGTTTGACTCAACAACTGCGGTACACCTGCTTAACAAAAATGTGGAAGACTTTCATCCTCTTGCTTCTATGTTGCGGGGATGCCAGGATTATATAAACAAAAATTGGGTATTCATCATGTATATCGTGAGTGCAACATGGTAGCGAATAAACTAGCTGAATTTGGTTCATGTCTTGAGTTGGGTCTGTCAACTTTTCAAGACCCTCCTGACAGTATTAGGTCATTTCTTGGTGAAGATTTACTTAGAATCTATAGGCCTTGAGCCATTGCTTAATTTCTTTGTTGGACATTAGCCCCGTTTCTTCACAAAAAAAAAAAAAAACTATGGGAAACATAATAAAACCAAGAAGTGAATTATGTTGTTAATCCCACAAACAAACATCAATAAAAAAGGCAAATTAATGAATTAATGCCTTACAACCAATGATATTCTTACACGTGTTATTGTTTTATATATTTAAATGGGATGTTTGGTTGTTGGGTCAAAAAAAAATGCAAGAAGATAATGTGTGTTTAGTTGTATGTTGAATAAATTTGATCAAAATAAATTACAAATGACCAAATCTATGAGAATTTGAAGAGCAACATGATGAATGTAGCAAAGAAAAGGCAGTTGTCTGCTAAGTAGTAATAATCACCTAATACATCTCCAACGTAGAAAGTCTTGCCATCAAGCCAAGCATAGTAATCAACTTCAGAATTCCAGCCAAGGACAGATCTTGGAATTTTACTGGGGTGGACTAATTTTTTATTTTTTTCTTAAAGCAACCGGCATCCATGCCACAAGTGCAGGAGACTTTTTTCCCATCACGCATGGTGCGACTTAAAATTTTTCAAAAATAATTTCCTATCATGCCCGTAGCGCAACTCAAAATTTAACAAACAAACTATAAATCATAAAAACTTAACAATAACAATTAAAATTGAAAATTAGATAAAAATAAAGAGAGAAACTTACTAAGATTGAAGAACCCACTAAAGATATGTTGATACAATTTGGAGAGGAAGAGAGTCACTTCATCTTTGGTTCTCTCGTGCTTTTAGGCTTTTATGCATTTTTTTTTGTTTGGCTTGGCTTGCTTCCTAGTTGGAGGCTTGTTTTTTTTTTTTTTGGGTCAGATTTGGAGGTTTTTGTTCTATTATTTTCATTGGTTTGTTTGGTATGTTTACTATCCATAATTAGTTTAGGAGGAATTGAATTGAGGAGGAATTGGATTGAGGAGAATTAGATTCCGGATTCTTATTGAAGTTGTTTATTAAACCATATGGATTGAGGGGAGTTAGATTCCGGATTTCTATTGAAATTGTTTACTAAATCATGTGGAATTGGGGTAGGAATGGTTCTAATTACTAAAATGTCTTTGTTGTTAGGCTAAAGTAGATGACAAATTTTAAAATTTTAAAATTGTGTGAGGATATAATTGGTAAAAAAGATGAATTTCTATTGAGTTAGTTCTCCAGGAATTAGAATACCACCTCCTACCCAAGAATTGAATTTCTCCAAAATCAAGAATTCAATTCCTCATTTTGTGTGGGCCCCACTTACTTTTTAATTCCTTGATGTGAAGTTAACGCAGGAATTTTCCATAGGTGGAATTCAATTCCTGATGAGAATTCCAATTTCTGATTAGTAAACACACCATTAGTGGATTCCTTATCCACTCTTTGTGTGTGGGGTTAAAGATGGCTAAGTGGGTAGCCTTCTTTTTATATAGAGTGATAGGCAAACTTATGTGTAGAAGGGTAGGCTAGTTTCTAAAATTCCTAAGTTAGCCTGCACTTTTAAGCTTATTTACTAAATCAGGACTGGGCTGGAGCCCACTCCAGCCTAAGTGTAGATCCGTCCTTGATTCCAGCCATCTGCATCTCTAACAATGTATTCTTTTGCCAACGCGGTGATCTAGAAAATGGTGAACGCAATCAGAAGAAGAGCGATAGTTCGTGCCATGTTAAGCAAATTAATTCTGGATTTTCCATTTGAATTGATCACTTGTATTATGCATTGTCGGCCTCATAATCCTAACTATAATAGGATGCTAAGAGTGCTTAGCACAACAATCATATACATATAGGTTAAATGGTGCTTTGGTCACACCGTTGTGATGAAAATATACAGTTGGAGGTTCTTGTCATGTTAAATAATGCTATATATGTAATTATAAAAATAAATAAAAAACTCAAAGGAATTTAATTTGGAACCTGATTAAAACTTCGTTTGGCCCAAGAGAGCCATTTTAGTCAGATGCAAATTACAACCGTTAAAAGCATCCTACTTGAAAATCTTGTTATAACTTTACCAATTTATGGGTGCGATGTGGAACAGAATGTGAGTTGTCAAGCCACATTCTAGACTATAAAGCACTATATGCAACATGATAAATCACTTGTTGCTCAAGTGATTAAGATGCATTTATCATTTTCGAGATCGCGTGTCCGATTCTCCTTCGGTCATATCACTTTGGATTAAAGCGTGTCTGATTCCCCTTTGGTAATATCACTTTGGATTAAAAGAAAAAACATGCGACATGAGTAAAGAGAGAAGAGAATCATGCTATCTTTACTTCATTGACAAGAAAAGAGCAACCCAAAATATATATATATATATATATATATATAAGTGACCTCAGCCAATAAGGTGGTCGGTCCAACATAGAACTTATATAATCACACAACACTCATATAGCAGCCAAATCTAAACCTCTGCCTTCCATTTGGACTTTCCAAATCACCTGAAATCTCAAGATTCTCAACCAAGCTTTTCTCAGGGTGGTGCTAATTTGGGTGAAGACACAGGCAGGCATACATGAGGATGAGGGACATCTAGTTTTGTAAGACACTGACCTTAAGCTTCTGGTCAGTGTAATCACAGTGCCATTGACATATGTAATAGTTGTCCCTGGGAGAGCTCAACGTTATCACGTCGTTGCCGCTGTCATAAGAACCCCAGTTTGGAGATGCACTGCATTTATCATACCCGTCAGCATCAACTACAATCACATTGTGGTCACCTGCATTGTAATTGAAAACTGGGAAACCAAAAACCAAGATGTCAATTATTATAGTTATACTATCACAAACAAAGAGGAGCAAAATGCTTACTTAGTAAGAACAGAACCAAACCAAGGAAAAAATTTAAGTTTCAAGAAAAGAAAAACGATGATCAATCAATGCAGCAAAGAAGTTCGTACAGCAACCAAGGAATTTTATGATGATTATTTTTCTAGTTGAATGCCGCAAGGAGAAGGCAGCAATTTGTTGCATCTGCACGCTAATAATCAGTTAATTACCTAACACATCTCCCACATAGAAGGTTTTGCCATCAAGCCAAGCATAGTAATCGACTCCAGAATTCCAGCCTTCATCATCTCCAACAACATACTCTGTTGCCAAAACCATGCTAGGAAAAACGATAAGCGCAATCGCAAGAAGATCGATGGCTCGTGCCATGTTTTAAGCTGATATGATCTTGTCCATCCCTTTGAAGGTAGAAATCACTTCTATAGGGCTGGCTTGCATGCTTGGCATAAACAGATATGTGTATAAACATATAGATAGGTTAATAGTGCTTTGGTCATACCGTTGTGGTGAGAACATGAGAATATACAGTTGGGAGGTTCTTTGTCATCATGTTTATCAATTTTGGCTACAACATTACATGTTTCTCTAACTGTAAAATACAAACTCATGCTGATTTAGGGCTCATTTGGGAGTGATTCTTGATAGGCCAGAATCACTTCTGGGGAGAATCAGCTCCCATGTGCTTCTCCATATAATCACTTTAAGTGATTTTAAGTGATTCTGAGCATAAACACCTCTTATGTGCTTCTCCATAAAATCACTTAAAACCACTTGAAGTAATTATTTGGAGAAGTGATTCTCCATAGAAATGTTTTTTGGCCTATCCAGAATCAATCCCAACCGAACCCATACTTCAACACATGCTTGCAAAAATCATTATGAGAACCATTTCTTTTGTCATTTTAGCTTGCTGAATTCAGATGCTCAATCTTGGACTAATCACAAGCCGTCCCAGGAAATCGGGAACCCAATCAAAGGTTCGGCCCCAGAAATCCATTTTGTTCAAATAAACTTTCCGACAACAGCTAGAGAGCATCCTAATTGGAAATCATTACTTTATCAGTATTTATATATATCCATCCCGTCCTGTTAAGGAGTATTATTCTATACTAAAATTGCAATTTCAACGATAAGAATAGTTAATTCTAAGATCACACCTGTAATACAAACAGCAGAGATGCTTGATGCTGCAAGAGAATATTTTGAACTTCAGACTTGGCTCCTGGGTTCTGGTGGCAAACATGAGGTATGCAAAGAATACAATATTGTTAAAATTCAGCCAATCATGAGACAAGATTTGTGACTTAAATAATTCTTGTCTTGTATGCATCTAGATTATCAGGATAATCAAAATTATAATACTGAAAAAACTAGCAGCATTCATGATTGTTGTGTGGCCTATTAACACTCATAAAAAACCAAACTGAGCACCTCATGTGAAAAATCAATGATGTTAAGCAGAGTTCACAATGTCATGCACCTCTGTGGAAATTATCATTGCATCCTAAGAAGGTTCAAATGGGGATGACAATGAGCCGGATCGGGCGTGTGTAACCCATCAGATATACCGGGTATTTAATACTTTTTCCTCAATAAAATGATGAGAAATCATAATTTATTACATGTAAAATGCATCAACACATACTTATATTGCATAACACAACATATAATCCTACAACAATTAACACTACTAAAACAAAAACACAAAATTGCTAAAACGACGTCGTATTCTCACTGCAAAATCAATAGAAGAAAAAGGAGTCGGCACCTGTGGACCCCACACTTCACATGGCCCACAACCGGGAAGACTCGACTCTCTTTCCACACTCCCACCGCTGCATGTGAACCCAAACAACAAGTACACCACCGAATTCTTTTTAATAATAATAAAATCGAGTCCACTCTCTAAACACTTCAATTTTCAAAACCCTTTCAATTTTAAAAAACGCCAACAAAATCACAGCAAATTACAAACAGCCACCTCATCAGCTAGCCCAGCTGCTTAAAAGCCTTCAAAAGCAGATCGGAGAGGCCAGACCAGAGCCATCAGATCAGCCATGGCGAATCCGACGGTCACTGTTATTCTCATCGCCATCACCGCCACAGCTGCCGCAGCAGCTGCGCCTCCGGCTACTCAATACACAAACCACACCGTCGGTGGGCCCACCGGCTGGTTCTTCAACGCCACCACCAACTCTTCCTTCGCCAATTACTCCTCTTGGGCCGCCTCCCAGACCTTCAATCTTGGCGATTACCTCAGTGAGCTAATTAACAATCTCAAACCTCAATGTAATATCATCACATTTTAAATTTAATTAATTTTAATTTTTTATTGTAGTCTTCAACACAAGCACAAACCAGACGGTGATTGAAACCTACAACGAAACGACATACCGTGGCTGCACACCGGACGACGACGCGTTCGAGTACGGCGGCGGCAGCAATGCGTTCGGGGAGGCGCAGACCATCGCGGTACCGTTGACCCTCGAGGGTCCCGCCTACTACTTCTCCGGAGCCGGCGACGGCGAGCAGTGCCAGCAGGGCATGGCCTTCGCGATCCAAGTCAACAAGGGGCTCGGGTTGCCGCCGATCCTCAACCAACCTCCGCCTCCGCCGTACAGTGAGCCTCCGAGTGCTTCGACTCAGTCACCGCCTGTGACCGTCGCCGGAGATCAGACGCCGGGGAATGGAGGAATGAGAAGCGGTGCTAACATGCGCGAGGGGTTATTTGGGCTTCTTGCTTTGCTGCTGCTTCTTAGGCTGTGAGGATAAGATTTGTATTTGGCTTCTTGTTGTATGGTAGTTTTGTAATTTTGATTATTAGTCGAGGGGATTTGAAGATAATTTACAAGAACATCCTTGAGGTTTATTGTAGCACTCTCAAAATAAGGTTTAGGATTTGGAAATTACGACATGAAAGATTTTGATTATGATTGTGCGCTTTTCCTCATACAGTATTGGGGATGAGCAAGGTTCGGTTTGGTAATCAATGTAACATTATAGTTTATTAGAAAATAAATAAATATTCTTGATTTTTTTGTTGTTGTCAAAGTTAGAAAGAGAGGAAGTTTTTCTTACACATACACACTCGTGCTATGGGGTTTCGAAAGCAAGTCATTGTTCTTTTCTACGACTCGAAACAAATATTCTTTATGAGAATGAAGTGAATTCCATACATTGAACAATTGTTGAGAAATCTTCATACATATGAAAATCGAGAAATTTTAAAAAAGAAGTGACATCAAACTTGAATGGTTTTTGTTTTGTTTTTTGTTTGTTTTTGTTTTGGGTCAGAAAACTTGAATGTCATTTGGCACCACGTCCTGCAGCGCAATGTCTTCAACAATCTACCAATGGGATATTGGATACGGCTTAGAAAAAGACTAAAGAGTTATTCAATCAGCACTAAAGATTATAATTTCCCAACTAGGAAGTACTTCCTTACTTGAAAATTTGAGGAGACTCTTGTTTATATCATATTAGACCAAGTAACTAGAGGCAACTCTAAAATTGACCTTGAAGTAGCTCCTTCAATTCTCCCACTAATTTCTCCTTCACTGGTGCGAAGACTGTTGCAGCATCAAGAAAATACAATCTGTCATATGCGAACACAACCACTTCTACAAAATTGACCATAAAGCAAAATAGCACAAATAAATTTTTATGGCCTATTGTTCATCATTAAGCACAAACAAGTCATATTTGTACTGTTTTCAAGAAAGCCACACTATAATCGTGTCATATTTGAATAGGATAGAGACGAGATTGTGCTATTATACTTGTATTTTATTTGTGCCGTTGTCAGAGCAAGCTAATAATTTATGCAGTGCAGCAATTTGAAACGTGATGGCTTCTATATCAGTTCCCATCTTAGTCCCAAACAGATTCCCAAAACCATTGAAGTGTCCAGCAAACAAACCAGTTCAATCAAAATGACCAGCAGGTTTTGTAAGAAACTGAATAATCCAAACATCAGATAACATATAGAGGATCCAGTATTGGTCCATAGGAGTGAGCAGAGGAGAAGCAAAAATAGAACCAGGTCGCAGCTTTAGCAAAAATAATCCATAAAAGAATAGCACAGTACCATACTTTCCATCTCACTTTCGGAAGAATTAAGATAAAATTATAGTAAGCGGAAGTCAACAAAGACAAATTCAAATGTCTCAAACTAAGTTATAGGAAATAGGAAATTTTTTATTCTAGGTGGTGGCTATCCAAGGCTTTTAAATTTTCATATTTCACAATTTCTGATATCCGATTCGCAGATCATTGGCTTCTTCAAACTGCATGCATGGCTTCTATTTCGAGCTTCATGACATTTATTTCTTCTTGTTTTGGTTGATTCATAATAGTTCAATGGGTTCATAATCCTCGCACTCACTGAGTCATAAGAATGAGAAACATTGTTATATACAAAATGCACTAGGTGCAAATTAAATGTTATTGATAAAAACACAAGAAACATGAAGGAAACTTACGGTGTGAAGCAAAAAACAAGATTGAACCATTCAGAGCCCTTGATATCCACAGAATGAACAAATGAATCTATGATCTTGATCATATGTTTTCCTCCTTTTCCAAGAACAATTTCAAACGTGGTGATACTAAGATATTGAACCTTGGGATCTGAATCGCACCAGCCAGTCTGGACATAGAAAAAGTCATGGTTTCCCAAATGAACCAAATAGTGTGTCATTTCGTTAAACCATGGCAGCAGCGGACGCGCGATATCAAGGCCTTGCACTACAAATAGTTGCCTTAGGGAATATGAAATACCATTAACATCACATTGTTCCCCTATAAAGGAGAATGCTTTAATCTTTGCATCCCCATATAAGGCATATATAGTCTCATTTACAACCATGGCCCTCCCTTCGAAAAGAGGAGCACAATGAGCAGAAGTGTCAATTTTCACTCGATTCCAATCCCTTCTACCTATGTGAAAAGCAACGATACTAAAACTCTCGTCCTTCAAGCCAGACAATGAAAACAAAATAACTCCATAACAAACAGCATAACCAGTCATTAGCATAGTGAGGTCATAATCATCATAAAATGGAAAAGAAGTCATTTGTTCCCAAACCTTATGATCAAAATTATATCTCCCAAAGGAGTGTCCCGTAACTGGTGAGAAGGGTGACGAACATGCAAAATAATAAACCTTGCCATATGCACACACAATATTTTCTAGTAAGTTAGGGGATGGGATAGGAGGAAGAGATGAACATTTTGACCAACTCCTCGTGTCAACAATAAATCCACCATCTTGTCCAATGCAGTATAATTTGGAATGGTTGAAAATCCGTGCAGCGTTAAGGCAAAAACCCTCGTGGAACTTGGCAACTTGTTTAACTACTGGGGGTTCATGAGTGACTTCTCCTCTGTGTGTGAATTTCACTTCGTAGACTGTATTAGTGCATTCTCTGTCCTCATAAGAAGACACGAATAAACATACAGATCTAGCTTCCTCTTGATTTACCGTTATTGATGTTTGCTCCCAATCCTCGGGCAAGCTGAGAGAAAATAGATGTATAGAACAAGTCAAGCAAGTTAATCATGTTTCAAAGATCAACCCTGCCTAGAGAGAATATATCTAGTAGAATAGAAACTGGTTATTATATATTTCAAGGAAATTATTCAAAATGCATGCAGGGAGAGAAACTAAACAAAAAAGAAAAGAAAAACAACAATGAGAATTCGGAACTGACCTTGGGTAAAAATCATCAGCCTCATGGTCAGAATTGCAGTCCTCAAACACCGCGGAAGGTGGAAGCGGCGTGGTCGTAGTTATGGCGGGGCATGGTAAGCCAAACTTCTGCGTTATTGATTTCGACCAATCCAACAGTTGGCCCATAGTTTTCTCGATCTGCAATATCTTGCGCCGTAGCTCATCTTGGCATGAACAAGCCATTTGACCCGACGTATGCTCATCAACGGCGGCCACGGACAATTGAGATACATCCCCCATGATATGTGCTTTGCTATTGGAATGCTTAAATTGAGGCAAAAGGGAATTTAGGGTTTGGGAATGCCGCGGCAGAAGGGGTTTTGGGGATGCCGAATGCAAAGTATGTATTTATATAATCACCTAATTAATCTTGCCCTGAAACAGGAAACTAATCCTAAACCTACTAAGAATTCTCCAGAAGAGACAAGAAAGTGTAACTTTGAGTAAGTTATTAATCTTTCCTGAACTGAAATTTCCTAATTAATCACCTAATTAATCTTTCCTGAACTGAAATTTCCTAGCGCCACTGGAGCCTTGACGGTCTTTGATTTCTTTAAATTGCGCTGCACCCATGGATATTGAGATTAACGAAACTGATACAGCGAGAAGCTAAAATAGAACCAGGTCACAGCTTTAGCAAAAATAATCCATAAAAGATTAGCACAGCACCATAGTTTCCATCTCACTTTCGGAAGAATTAAGCCAAAGACAACAAAGACAAATTCAAATGTCTCAAACTAAGTTATAGGAAATAGGAAATTTTTTATTCTAGGTGGTGGTTATCCAAAGCTTTTGATTTTTCATATTTCACAAATCCTGATTCGCAGATCATTGGCTTCTTCAAGCTGCATGCATGGCTTCTACTTCAAGCTTCATGGCATTTATTTCTTCTTGTTTTGGTTGATTCATACTCCAATGGGTTCATAATCCTTGCACTCACTGAGTCATAAGAATGAGAAACCTTGTTATATACAAAATGCACCAGAATTCCTATGTACAAATTAAATGTTGTTGATAAAAATATAAGAAACGTAAAGGAAACTTACGGTGTGAAACAAAAAACAATATTGAACCGTTCAAAGTCTTTGATATCCATGGAATGAACAATTGAATCTATGGTCTTGATCATATGTTTTCCTCCTTCTTCAAGAACAATTTCAAACATGGTGATACTAAGATATTGAATCTCAGCATGTGAATCGCACCTGCCAGTCTGGACATAGAAAAAGTCATGGTTTTCCAAATGAACTAAATATTGTGTGCTATCATTGAGACATGGCAGCAGCGGACGCGCGATATCAAGGCCTTGCACTATAAATAGTTGCCTTAGGGAATATGAAATACCATTAACATCACATTGTTCCCCCATAAAGGAGAATGCTTTAATCCCTGCATCCCCATATAAGGCATAGAGAGTCCCGTTTACAACCACAGCTCTCCCTTCGAAAGGAGGAGCACAATGAGCATAAGTGTCAATTTTCACTCGATTCCAGTCCTTTCTACCCACATGAAAAGCAACGACACCAAAACTCCCGTCCTTTGCTCCAGACAATGAAAACAAAATAACTCCATAACAAACAGCATAACCAGTCATTTGCATAGTGTGGTCATAATCATTATAAAATGGAAAAGAAGTCATTTGTTCCCAAACTTTATGATCAGGATTATATCTCCCGAAGGAGTGCCCCGTAACTGGTGAGAATGTTGACGGACATGCAAGATAATAAACCTTACGATATGCGCACACAATAGTTTCCAGTGAGTTAGAGGATGGGATAGAAGGAATAGATGAACATTTTGACCAACTCCTCGTGTCAACAATAAATCCACCATCTTGTCCAATGCAGTATAATTCTGAGTGTTTGAAAATCCGTACAGCGTGAAGGCAAGAACCCTCGCAGAACTTGGCAACTTGTCTAACTACTGGGGGTTCATGAGTGGCTTCTCTTTTGTGTTTGAATTTCACTTCATAAACTGTATTAGTGTATTCTTTGTTCTCACAAGAAGACACAAATAGACATACAGATTTAGCTTCCTCTTGATTTACCGTCATTGATGTTTGCTTAGCTTCCTCTTGATTTACTGTCATTGGTATTTGCTTAGCTTCCTCTTGATTTACCGTCATTGATGTTTGCTCCCAATCCTCGGGCAAGCTGAGAGAAAATAGATGTATAGAACAAGTCAAGTTAATAAATTTTCAAAGATCTACCCTGCCTAGAGAGAATATATCTAGTAGAATTTTTTTCTCGGGTCAAAAAATCTAGTAGAAACTGGTTATTATATATTTCAAGGAAATTATTCAAAATGCGTGGCAGGGAGAGAAACTAAACAAAAAAGAAAAGAAAAACAACGATGAGAATTCAGAACTGACCTTCGGTAAAAATCATCAGCCTCATGGTCAGAATTGCAGTCCTCAAACACCGCGGAAGGTGGAAGCGGCGTGGTCGTAGTTATGGCTGGACCGGGGCATGGTAAGCCAAACTCCTGCGTTATTGATTTCGACCAATCCAACAGTTGGCCCATAGTTTTCTCGATCTGCGATATCTTGCGCCGCAGCTCATCTTGGCATGAACAAGCCATTTGACCCGAGGTATGCTCATCAACGGCGGCCACGGAAAATTGAGCTACATCCCCCATGATATGTGCTTTGCTATTGGAATGCTTAAATTGAGGCAAAAGGGAATTTAGGATTTGGGAATGCCGCGGCAGAAGGGGTTTTGGGGATGCCGAATGCAAAGTATGTATTTATATAATCACCTAATTAATCTTGCCCTGAAACAGGAAACTAATCTTAAACCTACTAAGAATTCTCCAGAAGAGACAAGAAAGTGTAACTTTGAGTAAGTTATTAATCTTTCCTGAACTGAAATTTCCTAGCGCCACTAGAGCCTTGACGGCCTTTGATTTCTTTAAATTGCGCTGCACCCATGGATATTGAGATTAACGAAACTGATACAGCGGGAAGGTCCCACGATTTTGAGTTACTTGTTGCAACATTCGAATTCTTTTGGCAATCAAGGTGGTGAGACTTGGCCTTTCTTTTCCTCTTAATTGGAGACGTCTCTGTACCTCAATGTAAATATATTATATACTTATATTTATTTGCCTGACATGAACGCTCTTGCTGCAGTTCGCGGGTTTGCCAAAAGAACCCCAGTTTTGAGTTTAAATCAGGAAACCAGGAAGCCAGACTTGCGTCTAATTGGAACGGTTGACGGTACCGAGGCCCGCGGCACTTCTTCTTCTTCTCAGTTTTCTTAGGATACTGCTCTTTTTTGACCTGTTGTTATAGGTTGGTAAATTTGTTGCTCATTAATTCCGTGGTTGGTGCATGGTTGTTTTCTTATTTATAAACGAGCTTTTGTTTTATTTTATTTCGAACATTGTCTTGTTTTTTTTTTTTTTTTTTTTTTTTTTTTTTTTTGGTTCTAGTTGTGTATTACTGCTCTAGTGTTTTCTAAGGATGCTGTATCTTTGAAAGGATTTTGTTTCAATTATCATTATTAAGGGTCTTGGCAATATTTTTATTTTTGTGAGCACTGAAATCAAATAATCAAATAATTTTGAATCTCAAATTTTCAGGAAATGGAGGTTGATCGTGATTTAATTGACTACAATTACATTGATTACATTAAAAAACAATGGAGCGACAATAATTTAAAATACATTGTAATGGGTTCTTGTATTAGCTTTTACAATTTTGATGTTGATTATGCTAGCGGGAAACGACATTATGATGGTCAGCTGTTCTTGGAGGAAAATAAACAAGGTGGAATACCTGTGACATTTATGAATATGGATGCTGCTAGAACTAAATTGAGTGTCCCAAAAATTTTTAGGTTGAACATTAGAGTATGTAATAAAAGGATTCTCCGCCCATGGATGTATACGTTTTGCAAACAGAAGAAATCATTGGGTGCCAGTGAGGCTGAAAAGAATATGGTGAAGGGATGGTGGAGCTTGTGTTATGACAAGTTTGATAACACACTTGCTGAATGGCTGATTAAATTACACAAGAACCAAAATCGTGACGGTGAAAAGTTCAACCTCAAAGCTGCAAATAATTGCCTATCTGATTTCTGGCAGAGTACAATACGGTGAGCGTACGTTATAGTATTTTTGTTCGAGTGCGCTATATTATCTTATGGTTTAGTTAACTAATGTATTTCATTCATGTTTTGACAGGGAATTAATAGAGGCAATTGTTCACATCCATGGTTGTGGGCTCTTCCATGGTTCGTTGAACGTATATGATAATTATGTTGTTGTTGGGGACCAACTGAAACTATTTAACGTAGGTGGTCGTTTGGAGAGCCTTAGAGTACAAGATCAACATGCAATGAAAATCCAAGATTTCCAAGAGTTCAGGGACACTCTGAAGATATTGATGCGAACTAAAATTACATGGCCTGAGCGTGATGGATTTTTTAAATGTTTTGACGAAAAATTTGACAGGTGAGTTCTTTTCAACTTTATTTTTTGGTGAAATATATGTTGGTATTTGTGTGTTTACGAGTGTTTTTTTGTCTTTTCAGCTATGAAAAATATGTTGAGAAATTGAAGAACCACCCTTTCTTATTGACTCCTCTTGAAAGGGTGAAATATATTGCCGGTATTTATTATGATGATAAGTTTGGTGTGGATAAGAAGTTGAATGAGGGTAGAAATTTTAGCAAGTTCCAAGATTGGCCCAAATACAGGCATAAGTTCGAGCCGTTTTTGCTTAAAACACTTGAGACTCGTAATGGTAAACCATATGGTGATAGCCCGTCAGAGCTTTTAAGGTTCCTGCGAAACACCTATATACATTATAGGCAATATAGTAAGAAGGGTGAAGATATCCTGAACGTGGACACTGCTTTCAGAACACGTTGGGTTGGTTTTTTTGATATGGTTCATCTTATCAACTAGATTGGAAGTGGATGAGGCATCTTGTTCATGAATCGTGATTTTAGCTTATAACATCAATTTGTAGAAGATACTTTAATTCGTCTAAATTTTTTTTTTCTTTCTTTTTTTGGGGTCTTTTGACATGATATATATAAAATATGTTTTTAAAAATAAATTAAGCTATATTGCTTACTATGTGAAACTGCATTGCATGGTTTTTTCTCTTTTTGGGGTTAAATTCTTTTATGTGGTTTCTACCAATCACAAACTGTTTGATATAGATTTGTATTGTAAACTTGTGAAGATTGAGGTGGGGTTGTTAGGGTTGATGCTGGATGAAGAACCCGAAAGGACACTTTTATTCTCTCACTTTGACAAATAAATTGAGAGAGTTGGATTGTAGGACCTAATTGGAACTATTTATCGAGTTAATAGATGTAATTGCCTGAAGAAAAAAAAGTTCACATACCCAATTGCAACTGGGGGCTAAGTTCAGAGACGTCTACAGTAGATAACCCAAGAAAATAAAAGGCCAAATCCCAAAATAATAATAATAAAATAACCTATAAGAGCTGGCATACAAATGCTCGCTAGCTTTCGTTTTCTGTCTGCAACTAAGAAGTACCTCCTCACTTGAGAACTTGAGGGGGACTCTTGTTTATACCATATTTTACTAAACAATTAGAAGCAATTCTAAAATTGACCATAAAGTATCTCCTTCAACTCTACCACCAGTTTCTCCTTCATTGGCACGAAGACTGTTGCAGCGTAAGAAAATATAGTCTGTCATATGCGAACACAACCACTTCTACAAAATTGACCATAAGGCAGGCATGAGCAAAATAGCACAAATAAATTTTTATGGCCTATTTGTTCATCATATTTGTGCTGTGATTGGATAAGGATAAAGATGATATTGTTCTCTTATACTTATTTTATTATGCATCAATTTTTGTTTTCCCGACAAGATCCATCATATCAATATTCTAAGGCATAATTCTTTCTTTCACGCAGGTTACAAACAAATTCCCAAAATCATTATAGTGTCCAGCAATTTGAAACCTGATGGTTTCTATATCAGTTCACATCCTAGTCCCAAACAGATTCCCAAAACCATTATAGTGTCCAGCAAACAAACCAATTCAATCAAAATGACCAGCAGGTCTTGTCAGAAACTGGGATAACAAATAGGGGAGAAGCAAAAATAGAACCAGGTCACAGCTTTAGGCAAAATAATCCATAAAAGATTAGCACAGTACCATACTGTCCATCTCACTTTCGGAAGAATTAAGCCAAAATTATAATAAATATAAAATTAAACTAAGCGGAAGTCAACAAAGACAAATTCAAATGTCTCAAACTAAGTTAATTATAGGAAATAGGAATTTTTTTATTCCAGTTGGTGGCTATCCAAGGCTTTTAAATTTTCATATTTCACAATTCTTGGATCATTGGCTTCTTCAAGCTGCATCGTGGCTTCTATTTCGAGCTTTATGGCATTTATTTCTTCTTGTTTTGGTTAATTCATAATAGTCCAATGGGTTCATAATTCTCGTACTCACTGAGTCATAAGAATGAGAAACCATGTTATATACAAAATGCACCAAAATTCCTAGATACAAATTAAATGTTACTGAAAAAACACAAGAACGTGAAGGAAACTTACGGTGTGAAGCAAAAAACAAGATCGAACCATTCAGAGCCCTTGATATCCACATAATGAACAAATGAATCTATGGTCTTGATAATATGTTTTCCTCCTTTTCCAAGACCAATTTCAAACGTGGTGATACTAATATATTGAATCCTGGGATGTGAATCGCACCAGCCAGTCTGTACATAGAAAAAGTCATGGTTTCCCAAATGAACCAAATATTGTGTCCTATCGTGAAGGCATGGCAGCAGCGGACGTGCAATATATCAAGGCCTTGCACTGTAAATAGTTGCCTTAGGGAATATGAAATACCATTAACATCACATTGTTCCCTCATAAAGGAGAATGCTTTAATCTTTGTATCCACATATAAGGCATGGATAGTCTCATCTATAACCACGGCCCTCCCTTCGAAAAGATAAGCACTTTGAGCATAAGTGTCAATTTTCACTCGATTCTAGTCCCTTCTATCCACGTGAAAAGCGATACTGAAACTCTCGTCCCTCGAGTCAGACAATGAAAACAAAATAACTCCATAACAAACAGCATAACCAATCATTTGCATAGTGGGGTCATAATCATCATAAAATGGAAAAAAAGGCATTTGTTCCCAAACCTTATGATTAGGATCATATCTCTCGAAGGAGTGCCCTGTAACTGGTGAGAAGGTTGACGGACATGCAAGATAATAAACCTTGCTATACGCACACACAATAGTTTCTATTGAGTTAAAGGATGGGATAGGAGGAATAGATGAACATTTTGACCAACTCCTCGTGTCAACAATAAATCCACCACCTTGTCCAATGCAGTATAATTTGGAGTGGTTGAAAATCCGTGCAGCGTCAAGGCAAGAACCCTCGCGGAACTTGGCAACTTGTCTAACTATTGGGTTTTCATGAGCGACTTCTGCTCTGTGTTTGAATTTCACTTCATAGGCTGTACTAGTTCATTCTCTGTCCTCACAAGAAGACACGAATAAACATACAGATCTAACTTCCTCTTGATTTACCGTCATTGATGTTAGCTCCCAATCCTCGGGCAAGCTGAAAGAAGAGAGATGTATAAAACAAGTCAACATTTTTCAAAGATCTACCCTGCCTAGAGAGAATATATCTAGTAGATTTTTTTTTTCTTGGGTCAAAATATCTAGTAGAAACTAGTTATTATAATTTCAAGCAAATTATTCAAAATGCATGCAGGGAGAGAAACTAAACAAAAAAGAAAAACAACAAGACCAATGAGAATTCAGAACTGACCTTGGGTCAAAATCATCAGCCTCGTGGTCAGAATTGCAGTCCTCAAACACCGCGGAAGGTGGAAGCGGCGTCGTCGTTATGACTGGACCGGGGGTAGTAAGCGAATCTCCTGCGTTATTGATTTTGACCAATCCAACAGTTGGCTCAGAGTTTCCTGTATCTGCGAAAGCTTGCACAATATTTCATCAGCGGCTGCCACGGAAAATTGAGATATATCCCCCATGCTATTGGAATGCTTAAATGAATTTAGGGTTTGGGGAGGCAGAAGGGGTTTTGGGTATGATACCAGAGTTTCCAACTCGCAGAAAATGCAAAGTATTACATGGCTTGAGCAAACTAATTTCCAAGAGTTCAGACATAAGTTGGAGCCGTTTTTGCTTAAAATACATTACATGGCTCGCAGTAAACCATATGTACATTATAGGCAATATAGTGAGAAGATGGAAGATATCCAGAAGGTGGACACTATTTTCAGAACACGCTGGGTTGGTTTTTTTTTGTATGATTCATCTTATCAACTAGATTGGAAGTGGATGAGGCATGTCGTACATGAATCTTGATCATAGCTTAGAACATCAATTTGTAGAGATACTTTAATGCGTCTAATTGTTTTTTTTTTTTTAAGGGTCTTTTGACATGATTATATATATAAATTATTGAAATGCCCCTGTAACTCAATTTCAGTCTCAGTTTCTCCCTTGAAACTCTAAGGCCCTGTTTGGTGCATGGGAAATGAGACTTGGGGATGAGAAATCAATTGTTTTCCTATGTTTGCTAAGTCTAGGTATGGGAAATCATTCCCTGGCCCATGGAAAAGTAAGGGGGAAAGTGAAGTCATCCTCCCATCTTGGATTTTGTTTTCCCTCCTCATGGGAAAGTTTGAGAAAATGATCAAATATTAAATAAACATATTTCATAACCATGTTGTCCCCATTAACTATTTAGAATTACAATATATTATTAAATCCATTCTTTTTTTAATTTGATTTAATATGGGTATAATTGAAAATTTATACAAACTTTGTTTTCCATGCTTACTCAAAACAAACATTGGAAATGAAATAAAGTGATATTTCCCGATTACTTTCCCAGCATTACCAAACGTGGGAAATGAATCTTCCATTTCCCATCCTTTGGGAAATGACATGGGAAATTATTTCCCCTCAAATTCGTTCCGTGAACCAAAAGGGGCTAAGTGTCTCACTTTCCTCTATGAAACTCCATATAGTGTCTCACTTTGCCTGGATTCGATCTAGCCCTAATAGAAGTCGTCAAACTTGCACACGTGACGCTCATGTGCCATTTTTTTTGGGTTATTCTGTCCCTGTAGACGTTGAAGTTGCAAAAAGGTGGGACCCACACTAGATGTAAAGCATCAACCATATCTTCAATTATGGTAAAATCTTCGCACAAGTTGGGATATTTTGGGCGATTTCAAAATTTGAGTAAAGCAATAGAATCTTCAACAGTGAAGGTGTAAACTGAATTTGACAATGACAGAAGCGGGAGGACCGTCAGCTTTCACAGGTAAGTGAACCTTCAGATTCTTTATTTATTTATGGCATATTGTATTTGGATTTGAACTTTAAGGAATATTAAAAAGGGTGTTGTCTAAGTAGTGCTGAGTACATTGCTTTATTAAGTTAATTATTGATGATGCTTTTAATTTGACTTTATGGCTTTTTACTGCTGCAAATGATTGGTTGACATAGTAAATTCAGGTTTTATGCTCTGTTTTGTGTTGTAGATGTGGAATCAGATTGGACAAGTGAAGAAGAAGAACAAATTAGGAGTAAGAGCGATGAGGATTTGGACGAAGACCCAGATTTTGTAGACCTTGCCTATGCATAAAGTGAGGAGGATGTGAGATTGTTGAGGGATAATGATAATCAATTTCAGGGATATGTAGACCAGGGTGCAAGTGACAGAGACCCTAATGCAGGTGAAAAGGATGAGGAGTTAGATAATAACCCTGCCTCACCTAGGATGTGTACACTAGAGCACTCTCCTTTAGAGTATGAGGTTGTGACTGGAAACTGCTTGAGAAAGAGGAAGCTCCGTAACTTTAAAAACTTCATCCCATCCATTGATATGAAAAATCCTCAATTTGAGCTCGGTTTAAGATTTCATAGTCGTGAAATCTTTAAGGCAACTGTGAGGAGGCATTCTGTCCTAATTGGCAGAGAGCTTAAGTTTAAGGTGAATTTGTCCATAAGGTCTGAACTTGGCAGAGCTTCCCACAATGGCAATGCTTTCGTTGTCGACACTCCATCACAACTTCAATTCAATTGTTGAAGGAGGTCTTTAGGGTTCACAATTGTTTGCAATATGGGACCAATTTTTGTAGAGTTAATTAATACCCATAAATTCTTATATGGACAAATGAACAAAGAAAATTGGCACATGGGAGCCACGTGTGCAAGTTTGACGACTATTGTTAGGGCTGGATGGAATCTAGGCAAAGTGAGACACTATATGGAGTTTCATAGGAGAAAGTGAGACATTTAGAGTTTCGGAGGGGAAACTAAGACTGAAATTGAGTTACAGGGAATATTTCAATAATTTAGCCTAAAAATAAAGCTATATTGCTTGCAATCAAGATATAATATATTTTTTTCAAGTGGTTTAGAACAATGCTCTCTCCAAGAAAGGTTTTGCGTCCTAGCATAATACTTTTTTCAATGACAAAAATTTAGGGTGTAATTTTACAATAATGTAAAAAAATTTCAAACAAATTTATATTTAAACAAATTTATTTGAAATGAATCAACTTATGCCACACGTCCATCGATCCACCTCCAACCAGCCACATGCCAACGAATATATATATATATATATATTTTTTAAATATGAAGTGGGTATATGCACATTTGTTTCTATCTTTCTCATCATATGACGCTTTACTTGAAGCTCTCTAATTACATGCCATCACTATGACTCATGATGAGCAATGTTATGATTACGCTAGTACTTAAAAAGAAGGTCCTTTGTTGTTTTTATTTTACATTTCAAAATTGTTAGTTGTTGTCCACTAAAAAAGGTTATTATCCTCAACAGTGTATATAAATCCAAGGATTTGATCAACATATGTTCGTACTTTGCTTGTTTTTGCTTAAGACTATAGAACAAATGTCGGATGGACAGGGAACAATTGTAATCAATAAGACAATATGAATATCGTCTTTTGGATAATATCAATGCATAAAGTATCTTTTTTAGCTTTATCATTTGAAATGATTTATTTTTGCGCATATAAGAGTTTTTTTTCAGTTAAAATCTACAAAGAACGGTGATTTCTCACACACACATAACTATAATGTCATAGGAATTCGAATCTGAGACTCATTATCTGCAAGTCAATGTCTTTTTTTCACTGGGTTACCCGTTGACCTACACATAAATTAGGGTTTATTCAACCGTCTAATCAAGAGATATAATTTTATTTATTTATTTATTTATTTATATCTGTTTAATATAAGAGATAATGATAAACGAGGGTTCGAATACAAAATCTTAATTATACATTGTTTTTAACCACTTGAACTACAAACGGCTTGCATCTAATTTAATTTAATTCATTTATTTATTTATTAACGTTTATGACAAGGAAATCAAAACGCATCAAATGAACAAAAAAAGGAAGACGGTATAAAATGACAAAAGAAAAACCAGATAAAATGACCAAAAAAAGGAAGAAGAAGAAAGAGAACCAAAAGAAGACAAAAAATGAGAAGGGGTAAAAAGTGGAATATGACCTTTTATGAAACAGTTGCGTTTGCAGGAAGATAATTCGAGCGCTCAGCAACGGCCCCAAACGGCCAAGACGTGTAATTAAACAAGAAAAAGAAAAGAAAAGTCCAAATCCCAAAATAATAATAAAAAAACCGATAACGATAAATTGAAAGCAGAGAGAGGGTCGCTGTGCGCTGGCCTACAAAGGCTTTGAATGCTCGCTGGCTTTCGTTTTCAGTCTGCAAATCTTGTGGAGGCAAAGCCACAAACCACAACGCTAGCTAGCCAGAGTGATGAGCCCGAGAGAGCCACATTTAAAGCCACAAACAAACACACCCACCCACACTACTATGAGTGAGAGAGAATAGGAAAAAGGGAAAAATATAATTCGAATTTAATCGTTTAAATAAAGATCGCACAAGCTTCGGTTTCTTCGTTTCGTCTTTGCAACTCTTCGTCTTTTCTTCGTTTCTTTTTCTCTCCGATCCCTAATTCGCCCACCTTCTCCACCTCCAATTTATCTGGTAATGCTATTTTCTTTGTCGCGCGCGCTTTGATCGTTTCGAATTTTGTTGGATCATTTTTTGTTGAATTTTCCTTTTTGATTGGGTTTTAGGGAGATTGTGTTTGGAATCCAGGAACATGGGGTTGATTTCGGGGATTCTGATGGGGATGGTCTTCGGGATTGCATTGATGGCCGGGTGGCGTCACATGATGAGGTACCGAAGCACCAAGCGAGTCGCTAAGGTATGGTTATGATTTTTGCTTATTTTTTTTTTTTAACGGTTATTTTGTTTTCGTTTACGATTTGATTGCATTCATTCTTTGTTCTTGTTGTTACTTACGTTGGAGAATTGAATTGTTGTGTGAAAACTGGGAAAGTAATTTTCTTGTAACTTTGGTGGAAATGGCTGAAGTAGAGTTAATTTTTGGGTGGTATGGTTCTCTGGAGATTTGCATTGTCCACTTTTGCTCCGAAATTGTTGGGATATGGAAGTCAGATGCATAGGAAAAAGAACAACAATCTTTGACGAAATTTCTTTGGGATTGGTATATGATTTTGCAAATTAGTGGAATAAAAATGGTTGGACAACTGACTAGTGGTTGCAAAAGTTAAACAAGTATTAGACGGAGAAGTTCGTATTGGACTGAGAAACTGATTAAGATTGAACTGCTTTTCTGAGACTAACACTTTGCTTATCATTGTCTAAAGAACAACCACCACACAAAGTCGGGTAGGCATGTTCACTAGTTTTCCCTGCAAGTGGATAAGTTGAACGCATATGGTTGCTTGGAAGTGGAATTATTTCTGGGGAAGAATAGCATGTTGTCAGAGTACCAGTAGACAGATTTTTAAAAAAAATTTTATAAAGGAGTACCAGGAGGCAACTTAGCGTGGGGATTGAAAAAAAAAAATCATATATTTGGTAATGGAGTTTGATTTGTGGGTAACTGACTAATTCTGTGTTTAGTGAAAAATACTCAGTTGGACTGTCATCCTTGAGAGACGTAAGTTTTGTGGGGACTTCATACTGAACCTTTAACCTTTGACATCATCTTTCTTTCCTAGTCTTAAAGGGGTAGGGGTGGAGTTGGGATGGTTCAATTTTAGAATGTTATGAAGAAATTGAAATAGATCCTTCTATGCACACGTTCTTTGTAAGCCACTTATAAGCTTTGCACTTTTAACCTTCAATATGAAGATGCATTTGGAGACCAATAATTTATTTTTCTTATGTTTATGCGCATGTGTTGTGTACATAAAACTAATTGCTTGTTTAGTCCGATGCATAAGCTGATTAATAGGTTGCTCATTTTTCAGTAATAAACCTGATATAAAATCTTTTTATACTGCTATTTTCATGAAATGGGCCATTAGTAGTTGGAACTAGAGTCATCTTATTATGCTTACCTGGTCACACGATCATATTTCTCTTCTTTTTATTCTCACATTCATCATAAATCTGGATTGACTTCTTAATTTTTTCAAAATTATTATATTCATATTTGGTTATGGCAATTTTGGCACTGTACCCCACATGGATTCACTTACTAAAGTTGTTCATTGTTTTTTTTTTTTTTCCTGCATTGGCAATAGTAGTATAGGTCTTGTAGTTGTAATACTTGAAATGTTTTATACGAAACTTTAGACTATTTGGATGTGTTTCAGTCTTTCCTTATGAACTATTTTACCTTGCCTTAATATTTACTTCTTTTTTTTACCATTTGCAGGCAGTTGACATAAAACTCCTTGGATCACTAAACAGAGACGATTTGAAGAAAATATGCGGGGACAATTTTCCTGAATGGATATCTTTCCCCGTCTTTGAACAGGTTTTCTTTTTGTAATTTATATTAAGTTACTGTTCTTAATAATTATTCAGTTTTCCAATAGTACACCTTCAGTTATCATTTATAATTGCATTACTTTGGTTCACTCTTTCAGGTGAAATGGTTGAATAAGCAACTGACCAAATTGTGGCCATATGTTGCAGATGTAAGATTTTATTTGCTTTACATATACACGTGCATAAGATTAACAGTAAATTAATGCATTTGCACGAAATTTTTTTTTTAAACACTAACCTTGCGGCTGTTGCATGTATTTATTCAGGCTGCAGAAATGGTGATAAAAGATTCTGTTGAGCCACTATTGGAAGAATACCGACCGACCGGAATTACTTCATTGAAGTTCAGCAAACTGTCTCTTGGTACTGTGGCACCCAAAATTGAAGGTATGTAGTTATATGGTGATTACGCATAATATGGAAATCCGCTTATTTTCCAATCTTTCTAAATGAGCATTATGAATATCTTCCAAGTCTTGTGTGATTAACTTGTACAGGTATTCGTGTTCAAAGCCTCAAGAAAGGTCAAATTACAATGGACATTGATTTTCGTTGGGGTGGTGATCCAAACATCGTATTAGGTGTTGAAGCTGCACTCGTTGCCTCAATTCCCATTCAGGTTTGATTTATCAACAATTTGGATGACATACTTCTGAAGAAACTTTTCTTTGGTTTTGGACTGTGTCCCCTTCTTTTTTTTTTTTTTTTTTTTTTTTTCTAACAATCAATCTTTGTTTTCCCCCTTTTTTTGCAATATCAAATCTTAGCATAAGTTTTAGTTTTATGAGTTTTGTGTTATATCTTCTACAGCTGAAGGATCTTCAAGTTTTTACTGTTGTTCGTGTAATTTTCCAACTTGCTGAAGAGATCCCTTGTGTATCTGCAGTTGTTGTTGCTCTACTTGCAGAGGTAAATTAATGATTATTTTGTGAAGTCCATACATTTCTCGAAGTGGTTAAAAGCGAACCTCATTGATGTTAGCTTGATATAAATTGTTGGCCCATTCCATAAAAACTTAACTTTTGGGGTCTTGTTGCTGGACAAAGACTTATTTTATTTCTTTCTTTTCCATGATTGATTTCTTTTTTCCTCTTCATTTTTCTATGTATGGCGTGTGTACAGTAGCACCAAGTTGGTGCTTTTCCAGTAAAGTCTTTATCCATAAAAAATGATGGCTCCAACATCATCTAGAGATATTTATTGAAAGTATCAGACGTTGGATGGAGAGTTTCTCTATAAAGTTATATTTTTGTTTTTCTTTGGTTTATTTTCTGATGCCTTGTTCACTGAAATGTGATTTTCTTGGAGTTTAGTCATTCCGCCTCAAAGCACATGTGTGGATGCAACATTGTTAATAGATGTCACGCTGGATGGAAATTCTATATTGAAACCTTTTTATTAATTTGGTTAACAACTTTTTTACGACTCAGAAAAAGCTTTTTCACATTGACCCTTTAGTTGTAAAGCAAATCAGTTCGCACAAGTTTTGGTTAAGAGACCATTCTGATCAATTTTTTATTTATTTTATTTTCTGTTCATTTGAACTCCATCTTATACTAATGTACTGATCTGAGCCATCCATCCAAGCATAATTTGTAATTACCAATTTGGTTAATCTGTGTTGTCTTAAGTCCATTCATCATCTTATAATATGGTTGATTACAAATATTGAACGGTGATACAAGTTTATGAAGGATCGTTATGTTGGTGAATGTATGCCCCTTATCTAAAACAATTCATTTATGAGAGACAGCAAGCTACTGTTATCTCAGTATCTTTCTTTTTTCAATACCAACACTCCCGTGTTGGATCAAATGAAAAGCCAGTTAAGAAGAATGTGGAGTGAGAAGTGGGCTCATAGTTCATACTCTAGCATCATTTTTTTTTTGCTGATCTTAGTTTAGCCTCAAGTTATCATATCTTGGAGAGAGACTGGAATGTTTTATAATTATGTAATGAACATATTTACACTTTTCCAATTCTTTTGTAAATTGACCAATTCTTGTTACATCCAATCAGCCGAAGCCTAGAATTGATTATACTCTGAAGGCTGTTGGCGGAAGCTTGACAGCCCTCCCTGGAATTTCAGATATGATTGATGTAAGTTTCATGATTTTTATTAGAAGTTACTATCTTTTGGAGTTGTTTGTACGTTTCTAGACTCATTATGCTGTTCACAACGCATTTGCTAGGATACTGTGGAATCGATTGTCACAGACATGCTCCAGTGGCCACATAGAATTGTTGTTCCAATTGGTGGTGTGCCTGTTGACACAAGGTAATTTTGAATTGTTTTTGTTGTTGTGCTCTTCTTCTTAGTATACTCGTTGGTATAACCTGATATTATCGTATCTCAGAAAATTCATAAAATCTAGTTCAATACTGATGGGGGGATTTTCCCCTTTCACCTATTGATTGCAAGATAGAATGCATGAGATTGTTCAGTAGCTCTTTTAGTTATACAAGAGTGTTAGGAATTACCACTGCTCTGAAAACCGGACTTGGCTGGTCGAGTAAACTGGGTTAAACTAGAAATTGGCTGGGTTGCCAAGAACCAATCAATTTATTTGTGAGTCGATTGACCCAATCAAGAACTTCACCAATTCAATTAGAGTTTACCTTTACATTAAAAAACTTTTGGTTATGGTCACATAGGTCTTAACCCAGGCTTTATTTGTTCTCTAATTTATTATGCACATTTCTCTCTCTCTCTCTCTCTCTAATATAATGGAAACAGTGAAAAAAAGTAATAATTTGTTTTTGAGAAACCTAAATATTTAATATTTGGAGACAAAGTACAATTAACATTGCAGAAACAAATTTTTTTTTATCCAAAATTGCTTACTCAGCAATAAAAGTATTTATCTAACACGATAAATGTTTATAATTATATTTGATCATTTATTTTAATGCTAAAAAGATAATAAACGTATAGATATACATATTTGTATGTTTACTGCATCATCACAGTTCAACCATTGTTGAACCTCTGACCCTTAAGCTTTCCCCTCTGGTTGATTGCCAATCCGGTTTTAGAATATTTTGGTAATCACTTTTATTTTTTACTTTAAGGGTTGTATCTATGACACTTCTTTTTTCGGGTTATGCAGCGAATTGGAGCTTAAACCTCAAGGAAAGCTCACCTTGACTGTAGTGAGAGCAAATGACTTAAAGAACATGGAAATGATTGGAAAATCCGACCCTTATGTTGTTGTCTACATTCGTCCATTATTCAAGGTTAAGACTAAGGTCATTGATAACAATCTGAATCCTGTTTGGGATCAAACGTTCGAGTTGATTGCAGAAGACAAGGAGACTCAATCACTTATTCTTGAGGTTATACCACTATCACTCAGCCTTTCTTTATCGCTCGGGCCTTGATTTTTTTGCTGCTTTATTATTTCTGAACATGGTAATTGGCTTGTATCTATATCTTCTTGGATCTAGCATGTTTATAATGAATCTTTATCTTCTTGGTGGTATTTTATGCAGCTAACTTTTGTCGAAGAGTGCAATACTAGGTTGTATGAAATTTGTCCCAATTTCACTTTATAAATCATGAAAGTGTGCTTTAGCAAACCAAAAAAAAAAAAATCATGATAGTGTATTTAAGAAAACCAACATGTGTTGGCTCTCATAATTGGAGGTGTACTTTGTGTATATATACTTATCTATTTTCATATGCATGGAATTGAATACTCCTTGCTGATTTTAATAGTGCACGTGCTTAACAGATCCACATATGAAATTCTTGAGTACGTGCATACTTGAAAGCATAAAAGTTCTGAATCATTAATCCCCACAATGGACTGCAGGCCAATTTTTGAAACCAAGATCCCTAATCAGAACTTTTCATTTTATTTAGGACTCTGGTATTATGGATATGTTATGAGTAAACTCAAATAAATCTTTTCTTAGCGTGGAAATGAAAACACAGACTAATGTTCATCAAATTTTCGAACAGGTTTTTGATAAGGACATCGGGCAAGACAAGCGATTGGGAGTGACAAAATTACCTTTGATTGACCTGGAAGCAGAAACTGTGAAAGAGATTGAACTGAGATTGCAGCCATCACTTAACATGCTAAAAATAAAAGAAAAGAAGGATAGAGGAACTATTACTATCAAGGTAAGGGTTCAATACATGAACCTTTCAGATGCGCTTCAATTACATTAAACCTAACTTGCCTTTCATTTGTTGTTCTTTTTCTAACTTGCCTCTAAAGATTTTTTGAAGTATATTGGGTCATATTTTCAGGTCTTTTACCATGAATTTAACAAGGAAGAGCAGTTGATTTCTTTAGAGGAAGAGAAGAGGATCTTAGAAGAAGAAAGCAACTGAAAGAAGCAGAGTTATAGGCAGCACATGGATGCACTTGATGTGCAGCTTCAGTGGTTGGATCTGGTGTTGGATTGGTGGGTACTGGCCTTGGTGCTGGGGCTGGGCTCGTGGGAAGTGGCGTTACCGCTGGAGCTGGGCTTGTGGGAAGTGGCGTTACTGCCGGAGCTGGGCTTGTGGGGACTGGCGTTAATTCTGGGGTTGGAATGGTCGGGAGTGGCTTCGGAGCTGTTGGTAGTGGCCTTAGCAAAGCCGGGAAGTTCATGGGTAGGACCATCACCGGGCAATCGAGTCATTCAAGGAGAAGAAGTGGGTCTACAACTCCAGTGGGTAGTGTCCAAGAAAATGGTGGTGCAAAGCCACGGTAATGTGCCTGCATTTGCTTTGCTGATGATATGCTAAATCGTGTGAATTGAGTCAATTGACCTTGTGAATTGTAGGCTTTAATGAATAGATATACTCGCCTTGCTTCTATTTCAACACTCTTCTTAAATTCTTTTCTTTGTTCTAATTTTGAAAATGATAATAGGTATTGGTTTATTTCCACCTCTTTCCTCTGTGTATCATCCCCATCCTGTATTCTTGTTTGTCTTTCTACCTTACTGGAACTTGTAATAAAATCTTGAATATTTGTACAAATTTATCATTTGGCTTTTTGAGCAATTTAGGGCCAGCTAGGGTGAGCCTAGGTTGGTGTTCTTGAGTTAAAAGAGAACAAATTATTAGGGCTTGCCTTGTTTGCTGCTGTCATAAAATAATGCAAACATTTTGGCACTTTGATGTACTGTGCCTCTCACATGATACTCACAGGACAAGAAGGGCCAAAAGTAATAATAGGTCAAATGCTGCATTAATTAATTATTTATTTATGTTTTTAACCACCTAGGCATAAATTCACATGGACATTATTGGCAGACTGGCTGGCAGTACAGAGAGTACAGGTCATCTAGTCCATGACTTGCATTAAGTGAACGGCAGTGTACAGTCCCATACATATATATATATATATATATATATATATATATATATATACCAGGTGACAAACAAGGTTAGCTCTTTATTTGTACTGCACCTTCTTTAATCTGCTGCTCTAGCCTCGTGACCTTGTTGTACAGTCCTACTCTCAAGCCCCCGTGAATTTTTTTAATTTTAACCAGATATGCCCAATAAGCTTTTACCTGTTAACTTACCAAAATTAGGAATAGTTCTTGGGTGAGGCTGCCTCAAACATATACCTTTCTGTGTACGTCAATGATGTGGTCTTATGTTACCTTCGAAAGCATAAACATAAACTCGTGTGCCTAGAGTTACGACATCTCCTATACAAGAACAATGGGTAATTCAAAAACATGACTTACGAACTCTAGTGTAAGAATAACTACTCTTAATTACTTAGGGCTCGTTTGGTACACCGTATTAGACTCTGGATAGGAGTAAATAGTCTATGTCAGGTGTTTGGTGTCAACTTGTATTATTTAATTACCCGACTATTTTATACGGGTTGGGCTTTTAATACTCTCCTTACCTGACTAACTAATACAACACACACACCCCGGTTTAGATAATACATGCTTAATTATACGGCTAGGAAAAAAGAATACGCGTTCTACGAAAAAAATCAGACGCTCTTTTCATCTTCTTCTCCCTAGGATTGTTCTCTACTATCTTCTCCACAGATTATTTTCTTCACTCTTCTCCAGGTATCCATCTCTCACTCTCTCTCTTTTTCATACTCTCTCCAATATGCTTTATATATTTCAAATTTTTAGTGGAAATTAGGTTATGAATTTTTTTTTTGGCATTTTTTTTAATCGAATGTTTTCTTTGTATGTGATATAGTGATTCGACGTTGTGGGAATATTTAGATTGTTGGTATTAAACAGAGTATCGCCAGTTTTCGTCCAAAAACAAACAACTGTGCTAATGTTGGTAGTTTAGTTGAATACATACATATCTGATGACTAGGAGAGCAAAATTACAAAATTAAAATTGTATGAACCTGAATTCTAGGAACCATTTTTTTTTTCTTTGTCAATTGCTATTAGAAAAGCAAAGATGGGCTTGTCTATTAATAACCAAATTAAGGCACTATGGCTAATTTTGGAGAAAACAAGTGATGAAAAAACATTCCTGACAATGGATGGTGCTATGAGAAAAGCATTTGTTCTTCTCTTACTTGGGGCGAGGGAATTGTGATTCACTCTTTGATGTAGTTTGGTTTATGAACAACTTTCTCTTTTGCTCTTATCACCTTAATATGTGATCACTTTGAATTATACATTATTTGGTACTGTTTTTATTAACGTATGCAAGTATGTTGGAATTTTTATGAGATACTACAATTATGATAATGGGTTATATGAAAAAAAATCTTGGCAAAAACAATTGAAAAACAAATCTTGTCATATGAATCTTACCAAAAAAAAATTTGTGTCATTTGAATCTCAATTTCCATTAAAATTATCAAAGATTTTTTAAATTTTTTTTATTTATAAATAGTTTGATATGATGTTATCCGAAACATCACCAAATACAGTATAACTTAGTCAGATTATTTATCCGGAACAGCACCAAACGCCTTATAATATTATAGATAAATAGTCAGTACTCTCCGGAACAGATTAATACTATCCGACAGAAATTAGTCAGTACAATTCGACGTACCAAACGAGCCCTTAATGATAATTACTCAGCAACACGAGACTATTTAGAAACTTTCCGGCTTAGTAAAACATTAAAAAACAAAAAGGTTAAATACAATATTAGAAAAAAGTAATAATAAGTAAAAGAGGAGGAAGCTTGGCGATGAAAACACGTGACACGTGGTACATATCTTGAAAAATCCTGAAGAGAATATATTCACGTTGAACTGTGAAATAAAAATATCACAAGTTCCTTGATTTTTTATTTATTCTTATTTTTATTTTTTTGGTCAAAGAGATGCTAAGTTCCTTGTTATAATAAAAAGCCAACAATTAGTCCTATATCTAAATTCTAAAATATAATAAAAATCTCAAAAGACCCCCACAAATTTAATAATTAGTTTATAATAATATTGTTTTGTTTGAGATCATCATCACCACCCCACAAACGGCGTCGTCGGAACCACAGTGGTCTGGGAAATATCACTCTGTCTTTCTCTCACGGGGGTCAGGGCCCCCCCGGCAAGCGTGGGTTCGACTTTTCTCAGAAAATATAAAATAATGAATAATCTGACCGTATAAAATAATGTGTGGGGCTCACTCGATCTCAGTCTCTCGCTCGTCAGTCACTGCATCAACTTTTTGCTTTGTTTTTTTCCTTTTGACCTCTTCCTCTAACGTAAGCTGCAAAGTCTACGGTCAGATTCCCTTTACCAAGTTGCGAAAGTCAAAATCATAATTACTAAATTACCCCTGGATATTTCCCAGATTTTTTTTAGAAAATACAATCGATATTCTAAACTACAAGAGAGAGTGATTTCTCACACACTATCAAAATGTTATAGAAATTTGTATATAAGACTATAACAAGTCAATGTCTTTTACCATTGATCAGACCCGTTGGCCCATATTTTTAAATAGCGTAACGTTGATATTTTGTTAACGTAGAGACAAAGAACTTGAACGAAAAAAAGAAAGCCCTAGTATTTACAAAGAAAAACCAGTCATTCACAACCCTTGTTTTTTTTGGCATTCCTCATGTGAGGGCATTATTAGGGAAGGAGAACCAAAAAAAACTTGTTTGGTCTAATAGCATTGAATATCGATTTTGTTTGAGAATAGTTTCATATGCGCGACGGGTCATTATCTACTAATGTATTTGAGTGTAGTGGGTCTTACACATGTTTAGCCACTTACGAAAACTCCAATATCCTTTGACTAATTTTGTATGCTTTTGTTCGAAGTAATCAACCAATAAAATATTTAGGTTAACCTTTTTCTACTCTTTAAGTTACTTGTTCTAGACTTTGAAGATTGTAACTTGTGTTTGAAACTTTGAACATCAACGACTAACAACGCTTACAAAATTAGAGTTTCAAGGTTTTTTTTTTTTTTTGGGGTCAAATTCAAAGGACCAAAAAGGGCCTATCACAAAGGGCAGCAATTAAGCAGATGCAGCTCGCAGACCTTTTGCAAGAGAAAGTCTAAGCCTATATTCACAGGACCACATGAGATCGCACACAAACAACAACAACAGACATACACTCTACTCTATACTTGAATATAAAAATAAAAAATTTCCAATACATTTTTTTTTCTTCTTTGTTTGACTATTTTTTACTTTGGTCTCCTTCATTTCGATTTTCACGATTTAATCTTGTAATTTTGTTTAACCCATAATCAATTCCAGAAAATGTAGAATTGTTAAAAGAAAAATATATATAGACAAATTGATTATGTTTTGGGTTGAATGCAACGATTTTAAAGACGTATTAAATTTACATATTATCGTATCGAATAGTTACATATAACCGTATCGAATTTTGTATATTAATATGAAAAAATTTACAATTTGAATTTGATTACAAGACAAATTGAAATATAAAACTAAATTTACCAAAATCAAAATGACAGAACCCAATTTAATAAGTGAGTAAAATTAGGGTGAAAAAAATATGTAACTCAACCCATAAAATTTGCCGACCTCTCAAACTCAGAAAACAACAAAACGAAGCTAAAAAAAGCACACTGCCCCCAACCACGCGCTTCCCCCAGCGCGTTAGATCCGTATTCCCCCTAGTGGACCCCCCAACCCACGTGGCTGACCAAAGGTAGCGCGTAAGATAACAGTAACAACCAGAAAACTACCTATCCTCCAGACTATCACAGTCATCCCTCGGACAGCTGTAAACGAAAAATGACCACCCAATAGAAAACAAGCCCGTGGAAAAGTATCAAGCTTATTGGACCGTCGGCGTATATAATCACAGCCATTTCAGTTCTTAATTTCTCTTACCTTCCATTTTCAGTGGACTATCCATACTTGAAGCCTACTCTCGAACAAACTCCACACTCAAAATGACTGGTTTAACTAACTAAAACGCCCCTCCGTTTCCCTCTTATTTACAACCATGCCATCCCGACCTCCACCATCTTCCCCACCCATCCACCACGTCCACCACCGCCACCTCCTCCTCCCTCTCCTGACCGTAACCATAACCCTAGCCTTTATCTCCCTACTCTCCTTCCTCATCTTCCTCTACCGCAAGCTCTCCTACAACCGCACGACGCCGTTCGACCACCACCATAGCAGCGCCACTGCCACACCCACCACCACTCCCACCACCCCCACCACCGCCACCAACACCAAGAAGAATAACAACAACCGGTTCTCTTACTCTGCTATCCGGCGAGCCACCGGTTCGTTCTCGGCGTCGAACCGGCTCGGCCATGGCGGGTTTGGGTCGGTCTACAAAGCCACACTCCCCTCCGGCCAATCCCTAGCCGTGAAGCTCATGGACTCCACTGGCTCTCTGCAAGGCGAACGGGGAGTTCCACAATGAACTCTCCATAGCTTTGAACCTCACCAATCCTCACATACTCTCTCTCCACGGCTTTCTCCACCGACAGACGCGGACGGGAAGCTCTTGTTGGTGTACGAGCTCATGCCGAATAGGAGCCTGCAGGAGGCTCTATTGGATCGCAGTGTCCGGAGCTGCCTGGTTTGGAAGAAGAGGTTCAGTGTTGT